>NC_053022.1:481755735-481768408 GCF_003073215.2 Triticum urartu | reverse complement strand
CAAGAGACATTGTGGATTGCCGGTGAACGAAGTCTGTGAAGGTTTGGGAGTCTACCTTGAAGACTTACCAGAGTGATTGGGCGAGGTCTGTGTGACCTTAGCTCAAGGGGAATACGGTGAGGACTGGGTGTCCTGAGCTGCGTGTTCAGGACTGGGTGTCCGGGACTGTGTGTCCTTTGGTTTAAATACCTAGCCACCCTAACCAGACATACAGTTGTCACAGCAACTGGAACTGGTCCAACAAATCATTGTCTTCAACGAGTCACTGGTTTCATGTTCACTTCCTTTTACTTACTGTTACTCATTGTGAAGTCATTGCATGCTCGCTCTATCTTTTGTCTTCACAACGTGACTGTATGATCTGTTTGGCTTCATAATATCTTCCTACCTGATCCTTATTACACTGCAGCTATTTGTCATTGTGCTTTCACTCTATTGAATACTTGACCATGGCTTGCTTAGTGTAGTCTACCTTCCGCTGCATAGTAATAGGCATATCTCTACTGTTTGTCTTCATAACTTCCACGTTTTGAAGACTTTCATAAAAATCGCCTATTCACCCCCCTCTAGTCGATATAACGCACTTTCAATTGGTATCAGAGCAAGGTGCTCCCTTGTTCTGTGTGATTCGGTTTAACCACCTGGAGTTTTAGCTATGTCGACTGCAGGGTAATTAAAGTCTCCGCTGCGTGCCCCGTCTTTGATGGAACTGAATATCCCTACTGGAAGAATAAGATGCGCATGCATCTTGAAGCCATTGACGTCGACCTATGGTATGTCGTCGAGAACGGCATTCCCAAGGCTGGAGAAGGTGTCACTGCTGCTGATGTCAAAAATTCGTTCAACTGGACTCTACTGCCAAGAATATCATCTGTGGTCATCTGACCAAAGGACAGTATGGCCGTGTGAGTGCTTTGAAGACATCCAAGCTGGTCTGGGACTGGCTCTCCAAGGTCAATAAAGGCATCTCAACCCAGAGAGATCAGAGAATAAGTGTTCTTCGCAACCTCTTCAACCGCTTCAAGCGAAATGATAATGAGAATGTCCAGCACACATTTGATCGACTCACTGACATCACAAATGAGCTTCAAGCCCTCGGCGCCACTGAGATCACCAAACATGAAGTCGTCAAGACGCTGCTGAGATCACTTAATAGTTCATTTGACATCCTAGCCCTGATGATTCAAGAACGTCCTGATTTCAAGACACTCGATCCGTCTGACATACTTGAGAGGCTCAACACACATGAGTTTCAGCTTTCTGAGAAAAGAGATATCTACAGTCCAAACTATGGGCGAACTCGTGCCTTGAAGGCAAAAGCTGTTTCCTCATTTGAGGAAGAATCTGACAGCAGTTCTGATAATCCTGAAGACATTGGAAGGGAACTTGCAATGCTAGTGAAGAAGTTCCAAAAATTCACCAAGAAGAAAGGCTTCAGAAAGTCTTCACGATCAAGCTCAAGGAATGATGAAGCTTCTACTCATGACTACAAGAAGAAAACATGCCACAAGTGCAAGAAAACTGGACACTTCATCTCTGAGTGTCCACAGTGGGACAATTAGAATAGAAAGAAGAAGAAGAGCAAGGAATATGACTCTGACGACAAGAAGAAGAATAAATACACAAAGTCTTCTTCCAAGTCTTCCTCAAAGTCTTCATCACACAAGAAGAGCTCATCTGGCAAGGCACGTGCGTTTGTTGGCAAGGAAATGGATTCAGAGGAGGAGTCCGCTTCTGAGGAGGCAGAGGTGGAGTCTGAGGAGGAGTCTGATTCTGGCATTGCAAGTCTGGCTACAGCATACGTCACCAAGTCCATCTTCAACACTGAAGACAATGACTTCATCACCGACACCGATGCAAATGACAAGGACTACTCCACTCCTACCTACTGCTTCATGGCATGCGGTGCCAAGGTAAACAAACGCACTACTCACTATCAAACATCTAGTGACGATGACTCTGATTGTGATTCAAAACCCAGTTACAAAACGCTTGCTAAAATTGCAACTGAACAACAGAAAGCCATGGAACATATTCAAAAACTGTTAGACAGAAGCGATGATCTGTTGGGTGCTGAAATGACTCGATCTGAATCCTTAATTGAAGACATAAAAAATCTTCATGTTAAGTATCAGGAACTTGAAGATCGTCATGATACTCTCTCAACAACTCATGAAAAGCTTTCCTATGATTATCTTCAAAGGAAGCAAGATCTTGAGAAATTGAGAGCGGCTCATGAAGATCTTCAAAAGGAAAACGAGTCACTTTGCGACGAACAGATCAGTTTCGCTCAGGAAGGATTTGAACCACCATGTCTTACATGCATTGAGCGTGATAATGCTACTTCTGTTGCTGAATGTTCCACTGCTACTGCTGTTGCAATATCTTCAACTGTTGAAGTGGTAACTAACCCCTCTGCTGAGGATACCACTGCTATTGCTGATGAGAATGCTAGGTTGAAGACATTGCTTGAAACAGGGATGTACAAAAGTCTCAAAGGACATCAGACATTATGTGATGTCCTTAAGAAGCAGATTCTGAACCGAAACCCTAGGAAAGAGGGTGTTGGGGTCGTTAGGAAAATGAATGCAGATGGCTCTTACTGGAAACCTGAGCAGTACCCCAAAACCATGTGGGTTGCTGCAAAGGAACCTTCAGCAGATCCATCCAATTTATCTGGCTTCACTTGTGCTAACCCCATTATCATTGATAAATCCTTTGATGCAAACTATGTACTGTTTAAGAATCAGAATGGTGAAGTGTTTGCCAGGTACATTGGTACTAACTGCAGGAATGGACCGCCTATGAAGAAGATTTGGGTTCCGAAAACGTGTCTGGAAAATCTTCCTGTGAATGTCTTCATGACACCTCGCATGAAGAAAACAAACCTCAGACCAAAGATTTCATACGGTCCAAAGGCTTCATACAGACAGAGGACTCACCTGAGTCGCACTAACGCAAATGTTTTGCAGGGAAATCACACTCAGTCATATGAATGTGAGAACGGTTCATCAAACCGCCATGATCATATGACCAAGAACTATTCTGCCTATTCTTATGAGTACTATTGTCCGCCTGCTAGACTGTTTGCTAGGGCTCCAAAGACAAAATTCTCAGATGCTGCACTTAGACTTATTGCTTCTAAGCCACCCTTGAAGATGTGGGTGGCTAAGAAAGCTTAACTCTCTTTTGCAGGGAAAGGTCTCCAGCAGAAAACCAAAATCTTCTGACGCTATTGCTGGAGACCTTAAACATCTTGTAGGGCGCAAGATAAAATGCCCGAATGGCATCATTATGTACTTTGTTCCTGAATTGCATGCTAATCTCCCTATTAGTCCTAATCTGGATCTAAGTTTTCATAACCCACTGGTTCGTCAAATGTTTTTGCTTCACAATGCTCTTGGTGAAGCCTATCCCCCTAACTGCACTGTAGGGTACGACACCAGCGTCTTCAGAATGGATTATTGACAGTGGGTGTACAAATCACATGACTGGCAAAAGAGGTCTTCTTATGGACTCAACCTTACGTCCATCCGACAAGAGCCACATCACATTTGCTGACACTGGTAAAAGTAAGGTATTGGGTCTAGGTAGACTTGCAATCTCAAGGGATCAACACATGGATAAAGTCATGCTTGTTGAATTCCTTGGCTTCAACTTGATGTCTGTCTCAATGCTTTGCGATTTGAACATGATCGTAATGTTTGGAAAATATCGTTGCCTTGTACTAATGGAATCTGACAAGTCTCTAGTGTTTGAAGGGTATCGAAAAGATGATTTGTACGTGGTAGATTTCTCAACAGGGCCACAGCTTGCAGTATGTCTTCTAGCAAAGGCTTCAGAATGCTGGCTTTGGCATCAGAGGCTTGGGCATGCTGGCATGAGGAATCTCCACACCCTTGCGAAGAAGAAGCATGTCATAGGCATCGAAGGCGTCAAGTTCAAGAAAGATCACTTATGCGGTGCCTGTGAAGCAGGGAAGATGACGAGGGCCAAACATCCCTCGAAGACAATCATGACCACTACTCGACCCTTTGAACTGCTTCACATGGATCTTTTTGGTCCCACTCACTACTCAACTTTTACCACTACTGCTTGCTTATATGGCTTTGTCATTGTTGATGATTACTCTAGATATACTTGGGTGCATATAATCCTTTACAAGATTGAAGTGCAGGATGTCTTCAGACGCTTCGCCAATCGAGCAATGAACAACTATGGCGCCAAGATAAAGCACATCAGAAGTGACAATGGCACTGAATTCAAGAGCACTAGACTTGATACATATCTTGATACCTTGGGCATCACACATGAATTCTCAGCCCCGTACACGCCACAGCAGAATGGCGTCGTCGAACGCAAGAACAGAACACTCATTGAGATGGCCAGAACGATGCTAGATGAATACAAGACTCCAAGAAAATTCTGGCCTGAAGCCATTGACACTGCATGCCATACAATCAATCGTGTTTATCTTCACAAGCTTCTGAACAAGACATCTTATGAACTCCTAACTGGCAAGAAGCCAAATGTCAGTTACTTCAGAGTATTTGGCGCAAGGTGCTGGATTAAAGACCCACATCACACCTCAAAGTTTGCACCTAAAGCACATGAGGGTTTTATGCTTGGATATGGAAAGGATTCGCACTCCTACAGAGTCTTCAATCTCTTTCATTACAAAGTGGTTGAAACAGTGGATGTGCGGTTCGATGAGACCAATGGTTCACAAAGAGAGCTACTGCCAAATGTGCTAGATGAAGTTCCATCTAGTGAATCAATCAAGCTAATGGGAACTGGAGAGATTATACCTTCTGAAGCTCATCCTGAAGAAGAACTTATCATCTCAGCACCTGATCCACATGAAGACAATGCTCAGCCTGAAGACATTCCTCTCAACAATAACACAGATCAGCAAGAGCAAAGTCTTCGCCCTGTACATCCTCGTGTTGCCAATGAAGTGCAGATTGAGAGAATAATTGACAGCATCAATGCACCTGGTCCACTCACTCGTTCAAGGGCAACTCAGCTAGCGAATTTCTGTGGGCACTTCGCATTCGTCTCAATAGCAGAACCCAAGAAAGTTGAAGAAGCCTTCATGGAACCTGAATGGATTCAAGCTATGCAAGAAGAGCTTCAACAGTTTGAGCTGAATAATGTATGGGAACTGGTTAAGCGTCCTGATCCACGGAAGCACAATATAATAGGTACCAAATGGATATACCGCAACAAGCAAGATGAGCATGGTCAAGTTATCAGAAACAAAGCTCGTCTCGTTGCTCAAGGATATACTCAAGTGGAAGGCATTGACTTCGATGAAACATTTGCTCCTGTGGCTAGACTTGAAGCCATGCGCATACTGCTGGCCTATGCAAATCATCATAACATACTTCTATATCAAATGGATGTGAAGAGTGACTTTCTCAATGGCAAGATTGAAGAAGAAGTGTATGTTGCACAACCGCCTGGCTTTGAAAATCCAAAGCATCCTGACATGGTATACAAGCTCAACAAGGCACTGTATGGCCTCAAACAAGCCCCTCGGGCCTTGTATGACACACTCAAATACTTCTTGAAGAGCAAAGGCTTCATACCTGGTTCCCTAGATCCCACTCTTTTCACGAAGACATATGATGGTGAACTATTTGTGTGCCAAATATATGTGGATGACATTATCTTCGGCTGCACCAATCAGAAGTACAGTGAAGAGTTTGGATATATGATGCAAGAGCAATATCAGATGTCCATGATGGGGGAGCTAAAGTTCTTCCTTGGTCTTCAAATACGACAACAACACAATGGCATCTTCATATCTCAAGAGAAGTATCTCAAAGATTGCCTGAAGAAGTTCGGTATGCAAGACTGCAAAGGCTTCACAACACCAATGCCAGCCAAACATCATCTGGGTCCCGACGACAATGGTAAAGAGTTCTATCAAAAGGTATACCGCTCCATGATTGGTTCTTTGCTTTATTTATGTGCATCTAGGCCAGATATTATGCTTAGTGTTTGCATGTGTGCTCGATTTCAAGCGGCACCAAAGGAGTCGCATCACTTAGCTGTGAAGCGAATTCTTCGATATTTGGCTCACACCCCAACTCTAGGATTATGGTATCCAAAGGGCTCAGAGTTTGATCTGGTTGGATTCTCAGATGCTGATTATGCTGGTGACAAAGTTGATCGCAAGTCTACATCAGGCACATGCCATTTTCTGGGACGATCACTTGTATGTTGGTCTTCAAAGAAGCAGAACTGTGTATCCCTCTCCACTGCTGAATCTGAATACATTGCTGCTGGATCTTGCTGCGCTCAGCTTCTGTGGATGAAGCAAACTCTCAAGGACTATGGCATTCATCTGAAGCAAGTGCCACTTTACTGCGACAATGAAAGCGCCATCAAGATCGCCAACAACCCAGTTCAGCACTCGAAGACAAAGCACATTGAAATTCGTCATCACTTTCTCGGAGATCATGTTGCGAAGGAAGATATTGATATCATACACGTCAACACTAAAGAGCAATTGGCAGATATCTTCACCAAGCCCTTGGATGAGAAGAGATTTTGCAAGTTACGGTGTGAGCTAAATATCCTGGAATCCTCAAATGTCCTGTGATCAGGCACACATCCTAACCCTTATGCATATTGATGACTTAGATGTGCAACACACGAAGTAACGTATATCTTCAATCAATGAAGACATACATTCTAAGTGTGAATACATTAATGTGGAATTTGACTTCAGAGCGCCACGCTAATTGTGCGCCGTGTCTGGGTCTAATACTTCCTATACGGTGGGTAACGCCACCACCAAACGTTCTATTTTGAAGTGTTTCACTCATGGCGTTACCTTGCAATGTCTTCACATTTGGTTTGGCTTCAATCTCAACATGTCTTCAAGATTATCTTTAGTATGTTGATTATATAGATATATATATATATATATACACTAGTGTTCTGTCCTCTACAGCATTCACTTATAGCTATGTCTTCTTGTTTGAATCTTTTGAACTAAGTGAATGTGATCGGACCCTAACCTCTCTATGCTCTCTATCTCAAGTTCTATCTCTCCAAGTCATATGCATTCTATTGAAACTGTCGAATGTCTTCTCTGCGCCCTTGTCAGTAGAAGACATAGAGACAACCTTTAAGTCTGTTTTCAATGCTCATTCATCCACATGAAATCCGGAGAAGTAGGAACGACCACCCGACAATCCAAGCGTGCGTGGGACGTGGAACAAACCCCAAAATTCAACATGATGGCCACGCGTCACTCAGATGCGAATCGCCAGGGGCACCTGTGTAATAGCGCAGTGCCGCCCCTGTACCTATAAATACACACTCACAGCGGTCATTATCTCCTTCTTCCTCCCTCGCACGAACCCTAGCACCACCGCTAGCCCTCAACGACGCCGGCGACGAAGCGCTTTGCTGCCGCAACCTCTCCGACGCCGTCTTCACGCCGATCGCGGACATCGTCCTCTCCACCGTCGCCGTAGGTGTATTCCGTCGCCAAGTTAGGGCACGGAAGATTGAACTGCTCGGCCTCATCTCCCTCTCCGTCTAGCAGTTCCCAGTGTGGTAAATAAAACTTCTTTTTACAGCCTCTTTTGATCCTATGGCTTTGTCACTTTCTACCATAAGAAGTTTCTTTTCACACAAGTTAGATCTCCCTCATACTGCATCTCATAACATGCCTAGTATATTCACTTGTGCTTCACAAAGTAGTTAGATTCCTCACTTGTACTGATTTGTGGGTTCGTACAAATCTGGAACCAACTTCTTATCTGTGAGTGAATGTCTTTGCACGATGAGGTCAATGTCTTCTAAACTGATTTATCTTCAAAACCTTCTGAGAATGCATATGACCTCTTCCCCTTCCCTCGCACCTTAATGCTGTCACAGGTACATGTCCGTGGGAGAATCCTTTGGTTCTCATAGTCTGCATTCATTTGCAGAGTTCTTACAGCATCACATAAATTCTCCTGAAGCTAGTTCCAGCAAGAGAAAGCCTTTGAAGCCTTTGAACGTCTTGAAGCCTTTCAAGTTAAAGTTTATGGCTTCAGAAACAGCAGCAAGGAAGGGGCGCAGACAGCGTCGTGGCAGAACATCCAGAGATCTGCCTGATGAACTTGCAGAAATGTATAAAACAGATCCTGAAGAGAGTTACGGTCAGCGCAAGACCCGAATCCAATGGATTCGACGCTATTGGGCAGAGCAATGGTTCAAATACCGCTTCACAATCCAAGAGTATGCTGAGAAAAACGCCATCAAGAGACCGTGGGGAGACATCCTATTCAAAAATCTTCTACCCAGGTCCAGAGATGAAGCCATTGCTCAAGGCTTCTATCCATGCATGGTCCGTGGACCACAACCTGCTGATGCACACTCGTCGTCACTGCTATGGTGTCGTGACGACAATCTGTTCAAGCGCAACTTTCAGTTTGCCCAAAACTCAGCGAAGCAGAACAAGAAGTTTGGGCTAGACTTCAACCCTGGTCCCTCAGCACCAAGGGCAGATGGCACACGACATGCAGAACCCAATGTCATCGGTCCCTTCGCCAACCTTGACGGCCTCATCACCTACATCGTGGTTCAAGGGACTGCAGTGAATGAGCCTGCAGCTGACACTGAGTCTGATGACGTGCCTGCAGTGCTGAAGCCAAAGCAGATGAGGAAACCAAAAGCTTCAAAGCCGGCCCCGTCACCAAAAATCTCAAGGGCGAAGCCATTGGAAACTGCACCTCCTGAAGACAGTGTGCAGTCTGAAGACTTATCACGCGTCTCCAAGCCCCAGAAGGCCAAGTTGCCTCTGCCTCACACTGGCGAAGAGCTAACAGCTGCTACCATTCCGCGCAATGACGCCATTGATCTGTCAAGTGATGAAGATCTTGCAGATGACGCTCTTGAGCAGCTCATCAAGAGCAAAGAAGAAGCAGAAATCTTCAACAATCTGCCTCTCTTTGATGTCGCCATCATCCACAACTTCATTGACGAGTGGTTTGACACGCCAAACATCAGCTTTGAAGATCTGCAGCTGCCCATTGGCCTCAGCGTCGCCTTTCAAGGCGCTATTGCTTCAGAACTTGCTATTGCCCAGCGCATTGTTGAACTGAAGCAGAAGATTGACCATGAAAAGGCTCAGTTCAAGAAGCATATGGCCAAGCTCAGCGTGCAAGAAGTGAAGAACTTCAAGATCATGATGCACGAGCTAAAGGAAAACTTTCTGAAGAAGCGTGCAGAAGCTCAGGGTTCGCGTGAGCGGATGAAGACTCTGGCTGACAGATGCGTGCAAGCCTTTAATGAGGCTGAGAAGCGAAAAGCACTTGGGCATCCTGGCATCGACCCCAGGATGGCCGCGAAGAAGAAGAAGAAGCCTGCTACAGCTGAACCAAATGCACCAAGGCAGGAAGCAGTTCCGATTGTCTTCCCAACTGCAATGACTGGCTCGAAGCCAAAGAGTCGGTCAACCGCTTCAGAGCTCAAGAAGACAAGAACTGCTGAGGCTGAAGCTAGGAAGAGGAAACACTCTGAAGCCTCTCCTTCTGCCACCACCCAGAAAAAGAGAAAGATCAAGAAAGCTCGGGCTGCTCCCACAGAGCCCTTGATAGTTGAACCCATCTCTATGGTTCATCCTGACGCAGAACGTCAACTGACAGTTCATGAGCCTGCTTTCACAGAGGCTCCTGAAGCTGAAGACATTCCAGCAGCCGATCCCATCGCCGCTGAAGACATTGGTCATCATGACAATGTAGACGATGGTGCAGTCCTTCCTCAGCTTGAAAACAGCGAACTCATCAGCATTGGTCGTCCATTGACACCAATTGCACAGGATGCTTCATGGGAGGATCGCCCACAAGAGGAAGAAGACAATGAGGCCCAGCCCACTCCAGCTCCAAAGGCGTCGTCTGCGTTACGCCGGCTTCGCAAAGGTCCAAGGCCTCAAGTCTCTACTGAAGACATTCCAGCTGCATTAGCCGAAGAAGAAGATGTACCACAAGTCACCTCGTCTCACCAAGAAGCAGTTCTCCAGGAGAACTTGTCTGTGTCCGACCCTCCAGCTAGTCAAGTGGAGGATGAAAATATTGAGGCTGCCACAACCAATACTGAAGCTAATGTGGAGCCCTCCCCATCAAAAGCTTCAGATGACAGCGAAGCCACTGATCATGATACTTCTGTTCCTGAGTCTGCTGCCGGTCCCCAATTTGATTACCATGTTGAGCACAGGCCTCAGGTACAAAAGCCGATCCCAAGACTGCCAAGGTTCCCAGGTCCTGCATCAGCACCTGGTTCCTTCAACATCAATGGCTTCAGGGCAGATAATACATTCTTCAATAGCTCCAAGAACCCCTACTCAAGGGAAAGGATTTCATCAGATCGGTTCTGGAGCTATCCTCAGCGCAGCTACTACTCATGCATATTGTACAACCAAGGTCGCATCTTCCCACACAAGCGCCTTGACGTTGAAGCTATTGCTGGTCTGCCCTGTCTAGAAGAAGCGTTGGATTGCTTCAAGCAAGTGGGTCTGCTGCAGTTTGTTACTGATGAAGAGCATTGGAATGAAGAGCTGCTGCTACAATTCTATGCCACACTTCACATCAAAGGATACAACAGAGATCCGAAGACTTGGGTCCTGGAGTGGATGACCGGCAATGTTCATCACGAAGCCAATGCATTTGATATCATTGAGCTCACTAGACTGCCCACTCCTGGCGAATTCTTCGAGCAAGGCTGTCAGCTACACACTGAAGCTATTGAAAGCATCTTTCAGCGGCCTAAACCCAATATGAGTCAAATGCTTAGCATGATGAAGCCATTGCCTCAAGATGCTGCGTATCCCACAGAGTTCTTTGTTGAAGACCTTGAGTACCTGCCCAGAACCATCTATCACATCATCAGGCGGACTCTCTGGCCTATCAAAGGGCACTCTCCAAATGCCAAGATCGAGGGTGCAATGAAGACTCTGCTATTCTGTATCCTTCATGGCAAATGCTTCAACGCACAGGACTTCTTCATACGCCAACTTGCTGCATCAGGCTCAGATCTCTTTGGTTTGAAGTTCTACGCCCCTTGGGTCATGCGGCTGATCAAACTTCACTCTGCTATCTTGTATCAGCCCTTAGCCCGCAACCATCGGATCTTCTTGCCAGATGTGGATATCTCTGCTGAAGCCATCTATCCTGAACCTTCCAAGCAACCTCTAAGTCTTCAGAATGCAGAACACCAGAGCTTCACTCAAAACATTGAAGGAGTAGAAGCCATCTCCAGGGTGTATCCGTTGGCTGGCACTACACGTGCACCACGCCCTGCTTCCACTGAAGCCACTGACAGCACAACAGCTCCAAGACCCAAGAAGCGCGCTCGTGTTCTCAATGACCAAGAGCTTCTTATGGCCCTTCATCAAAAGCAGGATAGGCATCATGACTGGCTGAAGAGACAGATGAAAAGCCTCTTGGTGGATGTAAATCGCATTCGAAATCTTGCCACCAAGAATGCATTCGTTGCACATGAAACCTATCGCCGCACCTGGAAAGGACTCATGATGATGTGTTCTAAAGCTGATCTTCAAGAGGATGGCTTCAAAGAGTGATTCAAGTTTGACTCCACACCTCCTCGAAGGGCTGTGCTGCGAGAAACTCCATCACTTGAAGACTCAGAGTTCTCTTCATCTGCTGCCACAGTGACTGCAAGAATCATCGAGGATGAAGACGATGCTACATCACCTCCACCTCCTTCAGCACGCGTCGACTCTGCACCAAGCTCTTCAGCACCGCCAAACACCACCAACGACCCTGCTGCTCATGGGAACGAGTAGAAAACTCTATGTCTTCAAACCTTTTTGGTCCTCAATGACAAAAGGGGGAGAAGCATATGAGGTTGATAGTCTTCAAGCAGGTCAATATGGGCGGGTGCTTTATATTTTTCTATATTTTGCTTCGTGCTTACAACTCTCGTTTTTCTTCATTTGGTTCTTTGAGTTGTAACACTTAAACTCGATGGTCGTCTGCTACTTGTTTGCCACCTTGTTTTGCGAAGATAAATTCCGCGTGTGCGACGATAAATTCCGCACTTAGATCATTCTGCAGACGTCCATTTTTCATTATGCATGTCATTATCTTCATATACTTTTACATGCATAGTGGATTGTCATCATAAGTTGAAGTGGATCTCCACAAGTACAACCTGCCATGAGCATTTGCATTCCAAAAGCAAATTACTTATATGCACATCTTCAGGGGGAGCCCTTGCAACTTATGAAGACAGTTCCTTATCCTTTACAATTTCACAGATTATATTCCCCGTTGAAAACTTCAACTAGTTTGTCATCAATCACCAAAAAGGGGGAGATTGTAAGTGCATCTAGTGCCACCCCTAGTTGGTTTTGGAGTATTGACGACAAACCTAGTTGAGGGACTAATGTGTTTGTGAGAATTGCAGGATAACACAGGTAGAAGTCCCTCATTGATTCGGTTTTACTACCAGAGATGACCCCTGAAATGTACGAAGACATTGAAGTCAATGGTGGTATATGAAGATATTCACATTGAAGACTATGACAAGAGAAGACACCAAGTGAAGCCTATGGAACTCGAAGAGTTAGATATTTCATAGTTCTTTTTCGTTTGTGTTGAGTCATAGGAACCACCGTACTGCTAAGTGGGGTCCAAGAGAACCAGTC
>NC_053022.1:481742550-481754735 GCF_003073215.2 Triticum urartu | reverse complement strand
AGTTGTCAAGACACCCTGAGATCACTTGACAGCTCGTTTGACACCCTAGCCCTGATGATTCAAGAACGTCCTGATTCAAAACACTCGATCCGTCTGACATACTTGAGAGGCTCAACACACACGAGTTTCAGCTTTCTGGAGAAAAGAGACATCTACGGTCCCAACTATGGGCGAACTCGTGCCTTGAAGGAAAAAAGCTGTCTCCTCATCTGAATAAGAGTCTGACAGCCGTTCTGATGATCCTGAAGACATTGGAAAGGAGCTTGCTATGCTTGTGAAGAAGTTCCAAAAATTCACCAAGAAGAAAGGCTTCAGAAAGTCCTCGCGATCAAGCTCAAGGAATGATGAAGCTTCTGCTCATGACTACAAGAAGAGAACATGCCACAAGTGCAGGAAACCTGGCCACTACATCTCTGAGTGTTCGCAGTGGGACAATGAGAACAAGAAGAAAAAGAAGAGCAAGGAGTATGATTCTGACGATAAGAAGAAGAAGAAATACTCAAAGTCTTCTTCCAAGTCCTCAAAGTCTTCATCACACAAGAAGAGCTCATCTGACAAGGCATGTGCGTTTGTTGGCAAGGAAATGGATTCAGAGGAGGAGTCCACTTCTGAGGAGGCGGAGGTGGAGTCTGAGGAGGAGTCCGGTTCTGGCATTGCGAGTCTGGCTACAGCATACGTTGCCAATTCCATCTTCAACACTGAACACAATGACTCCATCACTGACACCGATGCAAATGACAAGGACTACTCCGCTCCTACCTACTGCTTCATGGCACGCGGTGCCAAGGTAAACACACGCACTACTCACTATCAAACTTCCAGTGAAGATGACTCTGATTGTGGTTCCAAACCCAGCTACAAAACACTTGCTAAAATTGCAACTGAACAACAGAAAGCTATGGAACATATTCAAAAACTGTTAGACAAAAGCGATGACCTGTTAGACGCTGAAATGACTCGATCTGAGTCCTTAATTGAAGACATAAAAAATCTTCACGTTAAGTATGAGGAACTTGAAAGTCGTCATGAAACGCTCTCAACAACTCATGAAAAGCTTTCCTATGATTATCTTCAAAGGAAGCAAGATCTTGAGAAATTGAGAGCGGCTCATGAAGATCTTCAAAAGGAAAACGAGTCACTTCGCGCCAAACAGATCAGTTCAGCTCAGGAAGGATTTGAACCACCATGTATTAAATGTATTGAGCATGACAACGCTACTTATGTTGCTGGTTGTTCTACTGCTGCTACTATTGCAATATATTTAACTGCTGATGTGCCAACTAACCCCTCTATTGAGGATGCCACTGCTATTGCTGATGAGAATGCTAGGTTGAAGACATTGCTTGAAACAGGGATGTTCAAAAGCCTCAAAGGGCATCAGACACTATGTGATGTCCTCAAAAGGCAGATCCTGAACCGAAACCCTAGGAAAGAGGGTGTTGGGTTCGAAAGGAAAATGAATCCTGATGGCTCTTACTGGAAACCTGAGCAGTGCCGCAAAACCACATGGGTTGCTGCAAAGGGACCTTTAGTGGATCCATCCACCCTATCTGGCTTCACTTGTGCTAATCCCATTGTTATTGATGAATCCTTTGATGCAAACTATAAACTGTTTAAGAATCAGAATGGTGAAGTGTTTGCCAGGTATATTGGTACTAACTGCAGGAATGGACCGCCTATGAAGAAGGTCTGGGTGCCGAAAAGGTGTTTGGAGAATCTTCCTGTGAATGTCATCATGACACCACAGGTGAAGAAGACAAACCCCAGACCACAGGTTTCATACGATCCAAAGGCTTCATATAGACAGAGGAATCACTTGAGTCGCACTAACGCAAATGTTTTGCAGGGAAGCCATACTCAGGCCTGTGAACATGAGCGCGTTTCATCAAAATGCCATGTTCATAAGACCAAGAACTATTCTGCTTATTCTGATGAGTACTATTGTCCACCTGCAAGACTTTTTGCTAGGGCTCCAAAGCCAAAGTTCTTAGATGCTGCACTTAGACTCATTGCTTCGAAGCCACCCTTGAAGATGTGGGTGGCTAAGAAAGCTTAAATCTCTTTTGCAGGGAAAGGTCACCAGCCGAAAACCAAAATCGTCTGAAGCTATTGCTGGGGACCTTAAACATCTTGTAGGGCGCAAGATCAAATGCCCAAATGGTCTTATTATGTACTTGGAGTATTGACGACAAACCTAGTTGAGGGACTAATGTGTTTGTGAGAATTGCAGGATAACACAGGTAGAAGTCCCTCATTGATTCGGTTTTCCTACCAGAGATGACCCCTAAAAATGTATGAAGACATTGAAGTCAAAGGTGGTATATGAAGATATTCACATTGAAGACTATGACAAGAGAAGACATCGCATGAAGCCTATGGAGCTCGAAGACTTAGATCTTTCGTAGTTCTTTTTCTTCTTTCTTGTTGAGTCATAGGAACCACCGTACTGTTAAGTGGGGTCCAAGAGAACCAGTCAGAATGACTGAAGTGATGCTTAACCAAAACCTATGTCTTCGAGTGAAGACTATGAGAGCGAATCTTGTCCAGAGTCGGACAAGTCAGCTTTGCTTGTAGCCCAAGTAAAGTTGCCGTGTGAGTTTGAAATCTGACCGTTGGAACACGTGTCAGTTCCTTAGTGACCCAGGGTCATTTCGGACAAATCAGGTCGGGTTGCCTAGTGGCTATAAATAGCCCACCCCTACAACCATAAACGGTTGGCTGCTCAGAGTTAGTGTACGACTTTTGTCGTTTGAGAGCAACCCACCTCGAAGCCTTTGAGAGAGAATTCCTTGCGAGGATAAAGCCCTAACCACCCAGAGCCAAAGAGATGGCATCACTTAAGTCTTCTGTCTGTGTGATCTGAAGACTTATTACACTTGAGGACTGTGCATCCTCCAGCCGGTTAGGCGTCGCGTTCTGAGCATCCAAGAGACATTGTGGATCGCCGGTGAACGAAGTCTGTGAAGGTTTGGGAGTCTACCTTGAAGACTTACCAGAGTGATTGGGCGAGGTCTGTGTGACCTTAGCTCAAGGGGAATACGGTGAGGACTGGGTGTCCTGAGCTGCGTGTTCAGGACTGGGTGTCCGGGACTGTGTGTCCTCAGGTTTAAATACCTAGCTGCCCTAACCAGACGTACAGTTGTCACAGCAACTGGAACTGGTCCAACAAATCATTGTCTTCAACGAGTCACTGGTTTCATCCTTCCTCCCTCTACTTACTGTTACTCCTTGTGAAGTCATTGTATGATTGCACTATCTTTTGTCTTCACTAAGTGACTGCATGTTCTGTTTGGCTTCATAATATCTTCCTACCTGATCCTTACTGCCATTGCTGCTATTAGTCATTGTGCTTTCACTTCATTGAATACTTGACTATGGTTTGCCTAGTGTAGTCTACCTTCCGCTGCATGGTAATAGGTTTATTCTATCGTTTGTCTTCGAAACTCATGTTTTGAAGACTTTCATAAAAATCGCCTATTCACCCCCCCTCTAGTCGATAGCACTTTCAATTGGTATCAGAGCAAGGTACTCCCTTGTTCTGTGTATTCGGTTTAACCACCTGGAGTTTTAGCTATGTCGACTGCAGGGATAATCAAAGTCTCCGCTGCGTGCCCCGTCTTCGATGGAACTGAATATCCCTACTGGAAGAATAAGATGCGCATGCATCTTGAAGCCATTGACGTCGACCTATGGTATGTCGTCAAGAACGGCGTTCCCAAGGCTGGAGAAGGTGTCACTGCTGCTGATGTCAAAAGTTCGTTCAACTGGACTCTACTGCCAAGAATATCATCTGTGGTCATCTGACCAAAGGACAGTATGGCCGTGTGAGTGCTTTGGAAACATCTAAGCTGGTCTGGGACTGGCTCTCCAAGGTCAACGAAGGCGTCTCAACCCAGAGAGATCAGAGAATCAGTGTCCTTCGCAACCTCTTCAACCGCTTCAAGAGAAATGACAATGAGAATGTCCAGCTCACGTTTGATCGACTCACTGACATCACAAATGAGCTTCAAGCTCGGCGCTACTGAGATCACCAAGCATGAAGCGTCAAGACACTCTGAGATCACTTGACAG
Source organism: Triticum urartu (assembly GCF_003073215.2). NCBI lineage: Eukaryota > Viridiplantae > Streptophyta > Magnoliopsida > Poales > Poaceae > Triticum > Triticum urartu. The sequence goes on along the minus strand of NC_053022.1, from coordinate 481,750,664 downwards.
CGTTTCGTTTGACACCCTAGCCCTGATGATTCAAGAACGTCCTGATTTCAAGACACTCGATCCGTCTGACATACTTGAGAGGCTCAACACACATGAGTTTCAGCTTTCTGAGAAAGAGATATCTACGGTCCAAACTATGGGCGAACTCGTGCCTTGAAGGCAAAAGCTGTCTCCTCATCTGAAGAAGAATCTGACAGCAGTTCTGATGATCCTGAAGACATTGGAAGGGAACTTGCTATGCTTGTGAAGAAGTTCCAAAAATTCACCAAGAAGAAAGGCTTCAGAAAGTCTTCACGATCAAGCTCAAGGAATGATGAAGCTTCTGCTCATGACTACAAGAAGAAAACATGCCAGTGCAAGAAACCTGGCCACTTCATCTCTGAGTGTCCGCAGTGGGACAATGAGAACAAAAGAAGAAGAGCAAGGAATATGACTCTGACGACAAGAAGAAGAAGAAATACTCAAAGTCTTCTTCCAAGTCTTCCTCAAAGTCTTCATCACACAAGAAGAGCTCATCTGGCAAGGCACGTGCGTTTGTTGGCAAGGAAATGGATTCAGAGGAGGAGTCCGCTTCTGAGGAGGCGGAGGTGGAGTCTGAGGAGGAGTCCGATTCTGGCGTTGCAAGTCTGGCTACAGCATACGTTGCCAAGTCCATCTTCAACACTGAAGACAATGACTTCACCACCGACACCGATGCAAATGACAAGGACTACTCTGCTCCTACCTACTGCTTCATGGCACGCGGTGCCAAGGTAAACTCACGCACTACTCACTATCAAACATCCAGTGACGATGACTCTGATTGTGGTTCAAAACCCAGCTACAAAACACTTGCTAAAATTGCAACTGAACAACAGAAAGCCATGGAACATATTCAAAAACTGTTAGACAAAAGCGATGATCTGTTAGGCGCTGAAATGACTCGATCTGAGTCCTTAATTGAAGACATAAAAAATCTTCACGTTAAGTATGAGGAACTTGAAAGTCGTCATGAAACGCTCTCAACAACTCATGAAAAGCTTTCCTATGATTATCTTCAAAGGAAGCAAGATCTTGAGAAATTGAGAGCGGCTCATGAAGATCTTCAAAAGGAAAACGAGTCACTTCGCGCCAAACAGATCAGTTCCGTCAGGAAGGATTTGAACCACCATGTCTTAAATGCATTGAGCGTGATAAATGCTACTTCTGTTGCTGAATGTTCTACTGCTGCTACTGTTGCAATATCTTCAACTGTTGATGTGGTAACTAACCCCTCTACTGAGGATACCACTGCTATTGCTGATGGAGAATGCTAGGTTGAAGACATTGCTTGAAACAGGGATGTACAAAAGTCTCAAAGGGCATCAGACACTATGTGATGTCCTCACAGATTCTGAACCGAAACCCTAGGAAAGAGGGTGTTGGGTTCGTAAGGAAAATGAATGCTGATGGCTCTTACTGGAAACCTGAGCAGTACCCCAAAACCACATGGGTTGCTGCAAAGGAACCTTCAGCAGATCCATCCAATCTATCTGGCTTCACTTGTGCTAACCCCATTGTCATTGATGAATCCTTTGATGCAAACTATAAACTGTTTAAGAATCAGAATGGTGAAGTGTTTGCCAGGTACATTGGTACTAACTGCAGGAATGGACCGCCTATGAAGAAGATCTGGGTTCCGAAAAAGTGTCTGGAGAATCTTCCTGTGAATGTCATCATGACACCACGTGAAGAAGACAAACCTCAGACCACAGGCTTCATACGGTCCAAAGGCTTCATACAGACAGAGGACTCACCTGAGTCGCACTAACGCAAATGTTTGCAGGGAAACCATACTCAGGCCTATGAATATGAGCGCGGTTCATCAAACCGCCATGTTCATAAGACCAAGAACTATTCTGCTTATTCTTATGAGTACTATTGTCCGCCTGCAAGACTTTTTGCTAGGGCTCCAAAGCCAAAGTTCTCAGACGCTGCACTTAGACTTATTGCTTCTAAGCCACCCTTGAAGATGTGGGTGGCTAAGAAAGCTTAACTCTCTTTTGCAGGGAAAGGTCTCCAGCAGAAAACCAAAATCGTCTGACGCTATTGCTGGGGACCTTAAACATCTTGTAGGGCGCAAGATCAAATGCCCGAATGGTCTTACTATGTACTTCGTTCCTGAATCGCTTGCTACTCTCCCTATCAGTCCTAACTCGATCTAAGCTTTCATAACCCACTGGTTCGTCAAATGTTTTGCTTCACAATTCTCTTCGTGAGCCTATCCCCCTAACTGCACTGTAGGGTACGACACCGGTCTTCAGAATGGATTATTAGTGGGTGTACCAATCACATGACTGGCAAAAGAAGCCTTCTTATGGACTCAACCTTACGTCCATCCGACAAGAGTCACATCACATTTGCTGACACTGGTAAAAGTAAGGTATTGGGTCTAGGTAGAGTTGCAATCTCAAAGGATCAACACATGGATAAAGTCATGCTTGTTGAATCCCTTGGCTTCAACTTAATGTCTGTCTCAATGCTTTGCGATTTGAACATGATCGTAATGTTTGGAAAATATCGCTGCCTTGTTCTAATGGAATCTGACAAGTCTCTAGTGTTTGAAGGGTATCGGATGATTGTACGTGGTAGATTTCTCAGCAGGACCACAGCTTGCCGTATGTCTTCTAGCAAAAGCTTCAGAATGCTGGCTCTGGCATCGGAGGCTAGGGCATGCTGGCATGAGGAACCTCCACACCCTTGCAGAAGAAGCATGTCATAGGCATCGAGGGCGTCAAGTTCAAGAAAGATCACTTATGCAGTGCCTGTGAAGCAGGAAAGATGACGAGGGCCAAACATCCCTCGAAGACAATCATGACAACCACTCGACCCTTCGAACTGCTCCACATGGATCTTTTCGGTCCCACTCATTACTCAACTCTTACTACTACTGCTTGTCTCTATGGCTTTGTCATTGTTGATGATTATTCTAGATATACTTGGGTGCACATGACAGTGCAGGATGTCTTCAGACGCTTCGCCAATCGAGCAATGAACAATTATGGCGCCAAGATAAAGCACATTAGAAGTGACAATGGCACTGAATTCAAGAACACTGGCCTTGATACATATCTTGATACCTTGGGCATCACACATGAATTCTTAGCCCCGTACACGCCACAGCAGAATGGCGTCGTCGAACAGCAAGAACAGAACACTCATTGAGATGGCCAGAACGATGCTAGATGAATACAAGACCCCAAGAAAATTCTGGCCTGAAGCCATTGATACTGCATGCCATACAATCAATCGTGTTTATCTTCACAAGCTTCTGAACAAGACATCTTATGAGCTCCTTACTGGCAAGAAGCCAAATGTCAGTTACTTCAGAGTATTTGGCGCCAGGTGCTGGATCAAGGATCCACATCACACTTCAAAATTTGCACCAAAGCACATGGTTTTATGCTTGGATATGGAAGGATTCACACTCCTACAGAGTCTTCAATCTCTTTCATTATAAAGTGGTTGAAACAGTGTATGTGTGATTTGATGAGACTAACGGTTCACAAAGAGAACACCTGCCAAATGTGCTAGATGAAGTTCCATCCAGCGAATCAATCAAGCTGATTGGAACTGGAGAAATCATGCCCTCTGAAGCTCAACCTGAAGAGGAACTCATCATCTCTGCACCTGATCAACCTGAAGACAATGCTCAGCCTGAAGACAATCCCTCTAACAATGACAATGATCAGCAAGAGCAAAATCTTCGCCCTGTACATCCTCGTGTTGCCAATGAAGTGCAGATTGAGAGAATAATTGATAGCATCAATGCACCAGGTCCGCTCACTCGTTCAAGGGCAACTCAGCTAGCAAATTTCTTGTGGACACTTCGCATTCGTCTCAATAACAGAACCCAAGAAAGTTGAATAAGCCTTCACGGAACCTGAATGGATTGAAGCTATGCAAGAAGAGCTTCAACAGTTTGAGCTGAACAATGTATGGGAACTGGTTAAGCGTCCTGATCCTCAGAAGCACAATATAGGCACCAAATGGATATACCACAACAAGCAAGATGAGCATGGTCAAGTTGTCAGAAACAAAGCTCGTCTCGTTGCTCAAGGATATACTCAAGTGGAAGGCATTGACTTCGATGAAACATTTGCTCCTGTGGCTAGACTTGAAGCCATATGCATACTGTTGGCCTATGCAAATCATCATAACATACTTCTATATCAAATGGATGTGAAGAGCGCCTTTCTCAATGGCAAGATGAAGAAGAAGTGTATGTTGCACAACGCCTGGCTTTGAAGATCCAAAACATCCTGACATGGTATACAAGCTCAACAAGGCACTGTATGGCCTCAAACAAGCCCCTCGGGCCTGGTATGACACACTCAACTTCCTGAAGAGCAAAGGCTTCATACCTGGTTCCCTGATCCCACTCTTCACGAAGACATATGATGGTGAACTGTTTGTGTGCCAAATATATGTGGATGGCATTATCTTCGGCTGCACCAATCAGAAGTACAGTGAAGAGTTTGGATATATGATGCAAGAGCAATATCAGATGTCCATGATGGGGAGCTGAAGTTCTTCCTCGGTCTTCAAATACGAAGCAACGCAACGGCATCTTCATATCTCAAGAGAAGTATCTCAAAGATTGCCTGAAGAAGTTCGGTATGCAAGACTGCAAAGGCTTCACGACGCCAATGCCAGCCAAACATCATCTGGGTCCCTGACGACAATGGTAAAGAGTTCGATCAAAAGGTATACCGCTCCATGATTGGTTCTTTGCTTTATCTTGTGCATCTAGGCCAGATATATGCTTAGTGTTTGCATGTGTGCTCGATTCCAAGCGGCACCAAAGGAGTCGCATCACTTAGCTGTGAAGCGAATTCTTCGATATTTGGCTCACACCCCAACACTCTAGGATTATGGTATCCAAAGGGCTCAGAGTTTGATCTGGTTGGATTCTCGGATGCTGATTATGCTGGTGACAAGGTGGATCGCAAGTCTACATCAGGCACATGTCATTTTCTGGGACGATCACTTGTATGTTGGTCTTCAAAGAAGCAGAACTGTGTATCTCTCTCTACTGCTGAATCTGAATACATTGCTGCTGGATCTCTGCGCTCAGCTTCTGTGGATGAAGCAAACACTCAAGGACTATGGCATTCATCTGAAGCAAGTGCCACTTTACTGCGACAACGAAAGCGCCATCAAGATTGCCAACAACCCAGTTCAGCACTCGAAGACAAAGCACATTGAAATTCGTCATCACTTTCTCAGAGATCATGTTGTGAAGGAAGATATTGATATCATACACGTCAACACTGAAGAGCAATTGGCAGATATCTTCACCAAGCCCTTGGATGAGAAGAGATTTTGCAAGTTACGGTGTGAGCTAAATATCTTGGAATCCTCAAATGTCCTGTGATCAGGCACACATCCTAACACTTATGCATATTGATGACTTAGATGTGCAACACACGAAGTAAAGTATATCTTCAATCAATGAAGACATACATTCTAAGTGTGAATACATTAATGTGGAATTTGACTTCGGAGCGCCCGATAATTGTGCGCCGTGTCTGGGTCTAATACTTCCTATACGGTGGGTAACGCACCACCAAACCTTTCTGTTTGAAGTGCTTCACTCATGGTGTTACATTAGCTATGTCTTCACATTTGGTTTGGCTTCAATCTCAACATGTCTTCATGATTATCTTCACTATGTTGATATATATATATATACTAGTGTTCTGTCCTCTACAGCATTCACTTTAGCTATGTCTTCTTGTTGAATCTTTTGAACTAAGTGAATGTGATCGGACCCTAACCTCTCTATGCTTTCTATCTCAAACTCTATCTCTTCAAATCATATGCATTCTATTGAAACTGTCGAATGTCTTCTCTGCATCCTTGTCAGCAGAAGATACAGAGACAAACATTAAGTCCGTTTTCAATGCTCTTCCTTCACCTGAAACCCGGAGAAGTGGGAACGACCACCCGACAATCCAGGCGTGCATGGGACGTGGAACAACCCCCGATATGCTGCATGACGGCCACATGCCCATCAGATGTGAATCGCCAGGGGCACCTGTGTAATAACGCAGTGCCACCCCTGTACCTATAAATACACGCCTCACCACAGTCATTATCTCTTCTTCCACTCTCGCACGAACCCTAGCGCCACCGCTAGCCCTCGACGACGCTGGCGACGAAGCGCTTCGCTGCCACAACCTCTCCGACGCCGTCTTCACGCCGACTGCGGACATTCGTCCTCTCCTCCGTCGCCGTAGGTGTCCTCCGTCACCAAGTTAGGGCACGGAAGATCGAACTGCTCGGCCTCCTCTTCCACTCCGTCTAGCAAATCTTCGTGTGGTAAATAAAACTTCCTTTTTACGGCCCCGTTGATCCTATAGCTTTATCACTTTCTACCAAGCAGTTTCTATTCACACAAGTTGGATCTCCTTCATACTGCATCTCATAACATGCCTAGTATATTCACTTATGCTTCACAAAGTAGTTAGATTCCTCACTTGTACTGATCCGTGGATTCATACAAATCTGGAACCAACTCCTTATCTATGAGTGAATTTCTTCGCACGATGAGGTCAATGTCTTCTAAACTAATTTATCTTAAAAATCTTCTGAGAATGCATATGACCTCTTCCCCTTCCCTCGCACCTTAATGCTGTCACAGGTACATGTCCGTGGGAGAATCCCTTGGTTCTCATAGTCTGCATTCATTTGCAGAATTCTTACAGCATCATATAATTCTCCCGAAGCCAGTTCCTGTTTGTCCAGCAAGCGAAAACCTTTGAAGCCTTTGAACGTATTGAAGCCTTTCAGTTTAAAATTCATGGCTTCAGAGAAATCTGCAAGGAAGGGTGGCAGAAAGCGTCGAGGAGAAACATCAAGAGATCTGCCCGATGACCTCTCAGAGCTGTACAAGACAGATCCTGAAGAGGATTACAATCAGCGCAAGACACGAATCCAATGGATTCGACGCTATTGGGCAGAACAGTGGTTCAAGTACAGATTTGTGACCAAGGAATATGCTGAAAAGAATGCCATCAAGCGACCATGGGGAGACATCCTCTACAAAAATCTTCAACCCAGGACCAGAGATGAAGCCATTGAACAAGGCTTCTATCCCTGCATGGTCCATGGACCACAGCCTGCGGATGCTGACCCATTGTCACTGCTATGGTGTCGTGACGACATTCTGTTCAAGCACAACTTCCAGTTTGCCCAGAACTCAGCCAAGCAGAAGAAGACATTGGGACTAGACTTCAACCCTGGTCCTTCTGCTCCAAGGGCTGACGGCACACGTGATGCAGAACCCAATGTCGTCGGTCCTTTCTACAACCTTGAAGGTCTCATCACTCATATCTTGGTTCAAGGGACAGCCGTGAATGAGCCTGCAGATGACGCTGAATCAGATGAAGCGCCTGCAGCGCGAAGCCAAAGACTGAAGCAGCCAAAAGCTTCAAAGCCTGCCTCTGCACCAAAAATCTCACGGGCGAAGCCACTGGCAACTGCACCTCCTGAAGACAGTGTGCAGTCTGAAGATTTGTCACGCATCTCCAAGCCCCAGAAGGTCAAGATGCCTCTGCCACACACCGGCCAAGAGCTAACAGCTGCTGCCATTCTGCGCAATGATGCCATTGATCTGTCAAGTGATGAAGATCTTGCAGATGACGCTCTTGAGCAACTCATCAAGAGCAAAGAAGAAGCAGAAATCTTCAATGATCTGCCTCTCTTTGATGTAACAATCATCCACAACTTCATTGATGAGTAGTTTGACACGCCAAACATCAGCTTCGAGATCTGCACTACCCATTGGCCTCAGTGTCGCCTTCCATGGCGCCATTGCTTCAGAGTTAGCTATCGCCCAGCAGTTGTTGAACTGAAGCAGAAGATTGACTTTGAGAAATCTCAGTTCAAGAAGCATATGGCCAAGCTCAGCGTGCAAGACGTGAAGAATTTCAAGATTATGCTGCACGAGCTCAAGGAAGCCTTTCTAAAGAAACGTGCAGAAGCTCAGGGTTCTCGTGAGCGCATGAAGGTTGGCTGACAGTGTGTGCAAGCCTACAATGAGGCTGAGAAGCGCAAGGCCCTTGGGCGTCCTGGCATCGACCCCAGGATGG
>NC_053022.1:481690909-481741550 GCF_003073215.2 Triticum urartu | reverse complement strand
AAAGAAGAGATAGTCTGGTTCTCATAGTCTGCATTCATTTGCAGAATTCTTACAGCATCATATAAATTCTCCCGAAGCCAGTTCCTGTTTGTCCAGCAAGCAAAAGCCTTTGAAGCCTTTGAACATATTGAAGCCTTTCAGTTTAAAGTTCATGGCTTCAGAGAAATCTGCAAGGAAGGGAGGCAGACAACGTCATGGGGGAACATCAAGAGATTTGCCTGATGACCTCTCAGAGCTTTACAAGACAGATCCTGAAGAGGATTATAATCAGCGCAAGACCCGAATCCAGTAGATTCGAAGATATTGGGCAGAACAGTGGTACAAATACAGATTCGTGACCAAGGAATATGCTGAGAAGAGTGCTATCAAAAGTCCTTGGGGTGATATTCTCTTCTGAGGCCTTCCACCCAAGAACAAAGCTGAAGCTATTGCTCAGGGTTTCTATCCCTGTATGGTCCGTGGACCTCAGCCTGAAGATGCCGACCCATCATCATTGCTATGGTGTCATGACGATAATCTCTTCAAGCGCAACTTCCAGCACGCAAAGGCATTGGCCAAGGAAAACAAGAAGTCATTGGGACTAGACTTCAACCCTGGTCCTTCTGCTCCCCGGGCTGACGGCACACGCGATGTAGAACCCAATGTCATCGGTCCTTTCTACAACCTTGAAGGTCTCATCACCCATATCATGGTTCAAGGGACTGCCGTGAATGAGCCTGCAGATGACGCTGAATCAGATGAAGCGCCTGCAGCGCCGAAGCCAAAGAAACTGAAGCAGCCAAAAGCTTCAAAGCCTGCCTCTGCACCAAAAATCTCATGGGCGAAGCCACTGGCCATTGCACCTCCTGAAGACAGTGTGCAGTCTGAAGATTTGTCACGCATCTCCAAGCCCCAGAAGGTCAAGATGCCTCTGCCACACACCGGCCAAGAACTAACAGCTGCTGCTATTCTGCGCAACGATGCCATTGATCTATCCACTGATGAAGATCTTGCAGATGACGCTCTTGAGCAACTGATCAAGAGCAAATAAGAAGCAGAAATCTTCAACAATTTGCCTCTCTTTGATGTGGCAATCATCCATGACTTCATTGATGAGTGGTTTGAAACGCCCAACCTCAGCTTCAAAGACCTGCAACTTCCCATTGGTCTCAGTGTCGCCTTCCATGGCGCCATTGCTTCAGAGCTAGCTCTAGCTCAACGCATCGTCGAACTGAAGCAGAAGATTGACTTTGAGAAAGCTCAGTTCAAGAAGCATATGGCCAAGCTCAGCGTACAAGAGGTCAAGAACTTTAAGCTCATGCTGCACGAGCTTAAAGAAGCCTTTCTCAAGAAGCATGAAGAAGCTCAAGGTTCTCGTGAGCGCATGAAGAGCCTAGCTGACAAGTGTGTGCAAGCCTACAATGAGGCTGAGAAGCGCAAGGCCCTTGGGCGTCCTGGCATCGACCCCAGGATGGCTGCAAAGAAGAAGAAGAAGCCCGCTATGGCCGAACCCGACGTACCAAGGAAGGAAGCAGATCCCATTGTCTTCCCAACTAGCATGACTGGCTCGAAGCCAAAGGCCCGGTCAACCGCTTCAGAGCTGAAGAAGACGAGGACCGCTGAGGCTGAAGCCAGAAAGAGGAAACATCCTGAAGCCTCTACTACTTCTCCCTCCAAGAAGAAGCGGAAGACCAAGAAGGAACGGGTTGCTCCCACAGAGCCCTTGATTGTTGAACCCATCTCCATGGTTCGCCCTGACGCTGAACCTCAAGAGCGTCAACTGACTGTCCATGAGCCTGCTTTCACAGAGGCTCATGAAGCTGAAGACTTTCCAGCAGCTGATCCCATCGCTGCTGAAGACATTGGTCACCATGACCATGTTGAAGATGATGCAGTTCTTCCTCAGCTCGAGCACCAACAGGTATCATCGCCTGTGCTAACGCACAGCGAGCTCATCAGCATTGGTCGTCCTCTGACGCCAATTGCTCAGGATGCATCATGGGCTGATCGCCCACAAGCACATGAGGAAGATGACTTTGAGGCCCAGCCAACTCCAACTCCACAGGCGTCGCCAGCGTTACGCAGGCTTCGCAAAGGACCAAGGCCTCCAGTCTCTGCGTCTGAAGCTAATACTACTGAAGACATTCCGGCTGCATCAGCCGATGAAGAAGAAACCCCCAAAGCTGCTACTCCCCCGTCCCACCAAGAAGCTGTTCTCGAGGAGAACGTGACTGTGACCGACCCTCCAGCTCGTCAAGTGGAGGTTGAGAATCTTGAGGCTGCCACCGACACCACTGACGCTGTCATGGCTGAAGCCAATGTGGAGCCTTCACCAACCCAAGCACCAGAAGTCAGTGAAGCCACTGATGCTACTGCTTCTGTTCCTGCGCCTGCTGCTAGTCCTTAGTTTGACTATCATGTTGAGCACAGGCCTCAGGTACAAAAGGCAATCCCTAGATTGCCCAGGTTTCCAGGTCCTACATCAGCACCTGGATCCTTCAATGTCAATGGCTTCAAAGCAGACAACACTTTCTTCAATAGCTCCAGGAACCCCTACTCAAGGGAAAGAATATCTTCTGATCGGTTCTGGAGCTATCCTCAGCGAAGCTATTACTCCTGCATTCTATACAATCAAGGTTGCATCTTTCCACATAAGCGTCTTGACATCGAAGCAATAGCTGGTCTGCCCTGTCTGGAAGAAGCTCTGGATTGCTTCAAAGAGGTTGGACTGTTGCCGTTTGTCACCGACCAAGAGCACTGGAATGAAGAGTTGCTGCTCCAATTCTATGCCACACTTCACATCCGTGGGTACAACAGAGATCCTAAGACTTGGGTCCTGGAGTGGATGACAGAAAATGTTCATCACGAAGCCAAAGCCTTTGATATCATTGAGCTCACTGGTCTGCCCACTCCTGGCAATCTTTATGAACCTGGCTGTTAGCTTCACAGTGAAGCTATGGAGAGCATCTTTCAGAAGCCTGAACCAAACATGAGTCAGATGCTCAGTATGATGAAGCCATTGCCACACGATGCTGCATATCCTAAGGAGTTCCTTGTTGAAGACCTTGAGTATCTGCCAAGGACTATTTATCACATCATAAGGCGAACTCTCTGGCCCATCAAAGGACATTCTCCACATGCCAAGCTGGAAGGTGCAATGAAGACTTTGGTCTTCTATATTCTTCATGGCAAATGCTTCAATGCATAGGACTTCTTCATCCGCCAACTTGCTGCATCAGGCTCGGATCTTTTTGGCTTGAAGTTCTACGCTCCATGGATAATGCGGCTGATTAAACTCCACTCCGCTATCTCATATCAGCCGTCTGCTCGCAATCATTGGATCTTTCTGCCTGATGTGGATATGTCTGTTGAAGCCATTTATCCTGAGCCTGCCAAGGAACCTCTAAGTCTTCAGAATGCGGAGCATCAAAGTTTTTCTCAAAACATTGAAGGAGTTGAAGCAGTCACTCGTGTGTATCCTTTGGCTGGAACTACACGTGCACCACATCCTGCCCTTACTGAAGCCACCGATAGCACAATTGCCCAACGACCCAAGAAGCGCACTCGTGTTCTCAATGACCAAGAGCTTCTGGTGGCTCTTCATCAGAAACAGGATAGGCATCATGACTGGCTGAAGCGCTAAATGCAAAGCCTCTTGGTATGTCAACCGCATTCATAATCTTGCCACCAAGAATGCCTTTGTTGCCCATGAAACCTCTCGACGCACATGGAAAGGGCTGACGCTGATGTGCTCTGAAGATGATCTTCAAGAGGATGGCTTCTCTGAACGCTTCAAGTTTGACTCCACACCTCCTCGAAGGGCAGTGCTGCGACGAACTCCATCTCTTGAAGACTCTGAGTTCTCTTCCTCTGCTGCAACTGTGAATGCCAGAGTGATCGAGGATGAAGACGATGCTACTTCACCGCCACCTCCTTCAGCACGCTTCGACACTGCTCCAAGTTCTTCTGCACCGCCGAACACCACCGATGACCCTGCTGCTTCACCTACTCTTCATGGGAACGAGTAGATGCTCCATGTCTTCAAACCTTTTTGGTCCTTACTGACAAAAGGGGGAGAAGCATAAGAGCTTGATAGTCTTCAAGCGGGTCCATATGGGCGGTTGCTTATATTTTGCTTCGTGTTTACAACTCTCGTTTTGATACATTTGGTTCTTTGAGTTGTAACACTTAAACTCGATGGTCGTCTGCTACTTATTTGCCACTTTGTGATGCGATGATAAATTCCGCATGCGACGATAAATTCCGCACTTAGATCATTTTGCAGACGTCCATTTTCCATTATGCATGTCATTATCTTCACATACCTTCACATGCATATGATTGTCATCATAAGTTGAAGAGGATCTCCACAAGTACAACCTGCCATGTGCATTTGCATTCCAAAAGCAAATTACTTATATGCACATCTTCAGGGGGAGCCCTCAAGCTTATGAAGACAATTCCCTATCCTCTTACAATTTCACATATTATATTCCCCGTTGAAAACTTCAACTAGTTTGTCATCAATCACCAAAAAGGGGGAGATTGTAAGTGCATCTAGTGCCACCCCTAGTTGGTTTTGGAGTATTGACGACAAACCTAGTTGAGGGACTAATGTGTTTGTGAGAATTGCAGGATAACACAGGTAGAAGTCCCTCATTGATTCGGTTTTCCTACCAGAGATGACCCCTAAAAATGTATGAAGACATTGATGTCAAAGGTGGTTTATGAAGATATTCTCATTGAAGACTATGACAAGAGAAGACATCGCATGAAGCCTATGGAGCTCGAAGACTTAGATCTTTCGTAGTTCTGTTTCTTCTTTGTTGAGTCATAGGAACCACCGTACTGTTAAGTGGGGTCCAAGAGAACCAGTCAGAATGACTGAAGTGATGCTTAACCAAAACCTATGTCTTCGAGTGAAGACTATGAGAGCGAATCTTGTCCAGAGTCGGACAAGTCAGCTTTGCTTGTAGCCCAAGTAAAGTTGCCGTGTGAGTTTGAAATCTGACCGTTGGAACACGTGTCAGTTCCTTAGTGACCCAGGGTCATTTCGGACAAATCAGGTCGGGTTGCCTAGTGGCTATAAATAGCCCACCCCCTACAACCATAAACGGTTGGCTGCTCAGAGTTAGAGTACGGCTTTTGTCGTTTGAGAGCAACCCACCTCGAAGCCTTTGAGAGAGAATTCCTTGCGAGGATAAAGCCCTAACCACCCAGAGCCAAAGAGTGTTAGGCATCACTTAAGTCTTCTTGTCTGTGTGATCTGAAGACTTATTACACTTGAGGACTGTGAATCCTCCAGCCGGTTAGGCATCGCGTTCTGAGCATCCAAGAGACATTGTGGATCGCCGGTGAACGAAGTCTGTGAAGGTTTGGGAGTCTACCTTGAAGACTTACCAGAGTGATTGGGCGAGGTCTGTGTGACCTTAGCTCAAGGGGAATACGGTGAGGACTGGGTGTCCTGAGCTACGTGTTCAGGACTGGGTGTCCGGAACTGTGTGTCCTTAGGTTTAAATACCTAGCCGCCCTAACCAGACGTACAGTTGTCACAGCAACTGGAACTGGTCCAACAAATCATTGTCTTCAACGAGTCACTGGTTTCATCCTTCCCTTCCCTTTACTTACTGTTGGTCCTTGTGAAGTCATTGTATGATTGCACTATCTTTTGTCTTCACTGAGTGACTGCGTGTTCTGTTTGGCTTCATAATATCTTCCTACCTGATCCGCACTACATTGCTGCTATTAGTCATTGTGCTTTCACTTCATTGAATACTTGACTATGGTTTGCCTAGTGTAGTCTACCTTCCGCTGCATGGTAATAGGTTTATTTCTATCGATTGTCTTTGAAACTTCCACGTTTTGAAGACTTTCATAAAAATCGCCTATTCACCCCCCTCTAGTCGATATAACGCACTTTCATTCCCAGCTGTCGTCGACAAGGTCAACCCGGCTCCGACAGGGGAGCACCGACAACGGCACGTCAGAGGCTCGTTCTGGCGATGGTAGTGGTTGTTCAGTGCTCTCAGAATCTCAATGAAATTTTGTTATGTTTAATATGCTTTGTACTTCCAACGAACTTTGATAATGTCTCGAAGGTGTCATATACTTCAACACTAGATCGCAGATCATCCTAGAGAAATTCTCTCAGCTTGTAGGTATATGCTAGCCACGGGAATCGTCGTGCTTCATCAACATCTACTTCTTCCGTTGTGTGGACTATTAGTGCGATTTTCATTATCTGTACCACTATAGTGATTCTGGGCATGTTCACGTGTAGTTATTTTTTTGTTGCATACCACGTTCCCCTACAAAGAATTCACCGCCAAAACTTACTTAAGTCACAAGTTAATAGAAGAGGAACCTCTATATCCAACAAACAAGTAAAGGAAAGCAATGACACAAGGAAAATTCATCATCGAATCCTTGCGGGAGATGAAGGTCTTGGGAGTTAGTTCTTCCCCAATCCGAAGAGAGGAGGGCTTGAAATTCGGAGAAACTCTTCTCCACGCAAAAGGTTTTTATCCCCTTGGGAAGGTAAATTGAGCAAATCTCTCTCGAGTTTTTAGTTTATGCTTTGCTAACCCTTGGTCTAAGGAGGTGTACAGTTTAGTCTGGTAACAAAGGGGATTCGTGGGACAAAGAGATACATTGTCAAGGATCTGTTGACTATCCGCACGCAGCTAGCCAGAGAGTCTGGCTCCATTTAGCCCAGACAGTCCTACCCCTAGAGCGGACTCAACTTTGGGCTGGTGCGGGCGTTGGGTGGTTGGCATAGTCGGACAATCCGGGTCCATTATGGATGGACGGTTTGACCCCTGGTGCCAAGGAAGAGCGCGAGGGACCATACAAGATGCAGGGGTGTCTGGTTGTTGGAGCTGACAGGGGGTTGGACAATCTGGGTGGCTAATGTGTGGATCTGGACAAAGAGATACATGGCCAGGGGTCTATTGACTATCCGCATGCAGCTAGCCAGAGAGTCTGGCTCCATTTAGCCCAGACAGTCCTACCCCTAGAGCGGACTCAACTTTGGGCTGGTGCGGGCGTTGGGTGGTTGGCATAGTCGGACAATTCGGGTCCATTATGGATGGAAGGTTTGACCCCTGGCGCCAAGGAAGAGCGCCAGGGACCATACAAGATGCAGGGGTTCTGGTTGTTGGAGCTGACAGGGGGTTGGACAATCTGGGAGAGACTGCCCAGGTGCTCTCGCCCTAGACCATACACATGCCGAACTATCTTGCCTCCTGGCTAGGGCAATCGTTCCTCCTCTATCCTCGTATGTGACTTGGCCTTCTGAAGAGCATGGTGCCCCCATGTTTGGTTTCTATAATTAATGACAATACTTATGGACTAATGGTTGCTTTGAATTATTCTTGAAGGGTTCTCTATAGGCGATGTTTGAAGACCATATGTCGGCTTCAAGGTTGAATGTAGAATATTGTTTGATGGCCAAGGTGTTGGTCAGAGAGTTATCCCAAGATTGGTCGTGTGAGAGTTGAGCCTATTGCAAGCGTGTCTTGAAGAACAAGATTGTGTGAGCATTCATGTTTAATTACCTTCAAGACATCATCTTAAGATAGAAGATAAGATACAAGGTTGATCAAGTCAAAGTACAAAGAGTGGATTCAAGTTGATCAACACACAAAGCGTAGCAAATGTACCAGAGGGATATTTAGGTGATTTGTATCATGGCCAGATTATACTTTGTAAAGTTCTATTAGATCTCATCAAAGAATCCCATGGTACATGAAGCATTACTAGCTCTGTGAACTCATACACCACCACTGATCTATATTGACGATAACAGGTGTCATTTGAGGTCGAGGACTATATGATATTCTATGTTGTCTCAGTGATCACTTGAGATTCAATGAAAGAGAGGATCAACTATAGACCCCATTTAGAGGCAATGAGCAGTCCCCACTGAGCTTGAGCAGTACAGTCAAAGGATTGTGTTGTGCGAAGTCACGGCGTAGCGTGATCCAGAAGATTATCATCGAGATGAAAGCTTGCCTCATTCTGGTGATAATTGACTTAAGTTCAATGGTTAGATCTCACCCGTTATGTATGATATTTTCATTTGATTCATGCCTATTTTCGTACCTACTTTTATCTATATTTTTTGGCAACGTTATTATTGTTATTATGACTACCTATTACACTCTCAGTGAAGCCAGTTGTCTGTCTCTAGACTGTTGGAGGGGGGGGCGTAGAGGTGAAAACATCACCGCAGACGTCCGAATGAGCATGATTGATATTCTTGTCGATTTTTTATGGAATATTGGGTCGTGAATTTATTGGCAAAATCAATTCCAATGTGCATCGGATAGATGTCGAGGGACCAAAATGAGCTCACACCCGTACGCAGGCATGCGGGTCACGACTGCCCTTAGTGAGAGACTCGGATAGGTCGGCTTGGATGAGCTTCCATAGCGAGTACCAGGAAGCTAATTATCGCGGGTGGAGGGTTGCATTACCAATCGCTCTCATGCGGTAGTTCTGAGGATCTCCGTCTTATTTAAGAAATGGATGCGTTAGTCGATGGTTTCTAAGACTGACAAGTAACATGCGGGGGTAGTATGAGGGAAGGCATGAAGAATCCTGTAGCAATATGGAAAGTTAGACTAGTGACACACGAGTTTACGAGATTCAGGCCATCACTGGAGGAAGGAACATCCCGACGTCTCGCGCGAGGAAGCGCGGTCGACAGGTGTCCACTATCATGAGGGATAGCGACACGTTGGCTCCAGCGAGGATGTGGGTGGAGCTTATATAGAGATGCGCGAGGACTACCGAAACGTCCCACGTACCGTTACAACAGAGCGTTGCAATAGATAGTATCATTAAGAGTGATAGCACCTTACTCGAAGGTGACCAAGGAGGCAGCACATAAAATTATGTATCCAGTGGGAACTATGTGTATGGTCAATGTAAAATGTAAGGGTGCAGAGGAGGTCTAGAGAGTGCCGAGCCGTTGTTGCGTTCACACGCGCGTCTCATGAATGAGTCTTTCCAACTGTCGTCCGCTGTAGGTCAACTATATCTGCCAACGGTCGAAGTGTCACCTTTGACTATCTTTCCCGAGTGGTATATGCCTATCTTGGTGCGCCACTGTGGATTGGACGCGTACTCCCTTCGAATGCTTTTCTGGCTTTCCCTAGGTGCGGCAGCCCAAACGGCGCTTGGGCGAAGAGGACCCGTTCCTACATCGCTCAAAGCCTTATATGAACCTACCTCTGAGAGTACATAGCTTCATCATTATACCCCCGATGTTCGGGGCCTTGAGTGGAAGAACGGAGTGAGTGTAAATCTCGCCTCCGACTTTCAAAATTGTTTCCAGTGAGTTCGCGGAGCCGTCTTTCATTTAGCCGACCAAGCCACGCAACAACAGCACCATGATCATTCTAGCGTTCTTAATGTTCGCCGATCAGCGTCGCTTTGTAAATCCGAGTGGTCTGTGTTAGTTGTCTGCCAGACGGTGAATTATCTTGTGACTGCTGATAAATTGGAGCCAGATTTCGAGTCATCCTGGGACTTAGCATGTGCATGCGGAAAAGATCGATTTAAGTCCAGTATGACAGGTGGCACTTGCTGCGCGCCGCATATGGTGGGAATTCGGCAAATTGGGGGATAGCGTGCTATGGAGGAGCACGATCGCAGTAAATTCGGCCGCACGAGGATTATGAGGCCAGAGCGTGCCTGCGATACTACGGAGTGCACACGCGAGTCATCGCCATGTACCTCGCCATCTGCGTCGATCTGTCTGCTGGGACTTTGAAGCTGGATCTTCCGCGATCCCTATATGGTTAGTCCACTTCGACGCAAGGGTCCAAACCGCCATAAGCGGCTCATATAGAGTGCCAGCATTCAAGAGGTGGTGACTCCGGATTTTGACCGATGCTGTGCGTTACCATTTCTCCCTCACACTTCTCCCTCTGCTTGTTCTCACCCAGCCAGTCCCGCGAGCGAGCGCGCCCATACAGTTTGAGCTCCACATCGCTCCTACGCGTCGAGGTGGCTGGTCTAACTGAGGACTGTCTGGGCGTTAATGCGAGGCTCTGCCGGTACTCAAGGGACGTACATGCGCGATGAGAACGGTGGGCCCTGGCTAAGCCTGCGCGGCGAACAGGGAAAGTGTCACGGGTGCCAGGACCCGAGAAGGCGAAGGGAATGAGGCTCCAGAACAGAAATGGGTATCATTGCTGGGTAAATCAGACTCCTGTGCGTGCGGATAGTCAACAGATCCTTGACAATGTATCTCTTTGTCCCACGAATCCCCTTTGTTACCAGATCATAAACTGTACTCCTCCTTAGACCAAGGGTACGTAGCAAAGCATAAACTAAAAACTCGAGAGAGATTTGCTCAATTTACCTTCCCAAGGGGATAAAAACCTTTTGCGTGGAGAAGAGTTTCTCCGAATTTCAAGCCCTCCTCTCTTCGGATTGGGGAAGAACTAACTCCCAAGACCTTCATCTCCCGCAAGGATTCGATGATGAATTTTCCTTGTGTCATTGCTTTCCTTTACTTGTTTGTTGGATATAGAGGTTCCTCTTCTATTAACTTGTGACTTAAGTAAGTTTTGGCGGTGAATTCTTTGTAGGGGAACGTGGTATGCAACAAAAAAATAACTACACGTGAACATGCCCAGAATCACTATAGTGGTACAGATAATGAAAATCGCACTAATAGTCCACACAACGGAAGAAGTAGATGTTGATGAAGCACGACGATTCCCGTGGCTAGCATATACCTACAAGCTGAGAGAATTTCTCTAGGATGATCTGCGATCTAGTGTTGAAGTATATGACACCTTCGAGACATTATCAAAGTTCGTTGGAAGTACAAAGCATATTAAACATAACAAAATTTCATTGAGATTCTGAGCGAATCACTGCGGAACCTCTTTTAGCGAGCATACCACTCTCACCACTTGCAATCGCACCATATGTACCATCGTATAATTCTTGTCTGAGACCATCATGGTCGTCCATATCGATGGGGCTGAGAACTTCTGAGTTGTAGAGCCACAGCTAGGGGTTACTGTAACAACGCCTCTACATGTTGTCACTCATGCCAGTCTAAAAAAGTCTCAGCGTTTGGAGTACAAGATATTGACATAACAAAATTTTCATGCGCGGAGTAAGAAAGGCCATATCTGCCGAGTAAGGAACGAGAGGAGTGCACCAGCTGAGGGTATCAATATGCCGCCGAGCGGGTTACTTCGAGGATTCAGATGAGACGTGCCCATCTAGACGTTGTCGCGATACCATGTGCGGAGGTGCGCCTTCCCGACTTGTCGGATCGCGGTCGCGGTAGGTGTTGGACAGTCTCGACGCTCGGAGACGACCTTATGCTAGGAATATGCAAGAAAAGTGGTTACTCAGCCGACTCCAGGTCAGTCGAGTAGCATAGAAGGCGGCGAGCGAGATGGATAAAATAGGCCATTTTTTTGGGATACTATCGATAGATCGAGCTTTCTCGCGATAGAATGAGTGGGAGATGGACGTCTGAACCCCGGATGCCACAGCAAGAGAAAATGATAAGAACAGGATATTCACAGCAAAGTTCGTCGATATGACTCTACAAAGTGAACTAGACAGCTATATTGATGGTAACAGCAATAGTTGGATAAGATAATTTGTAACGAGTGCCACAGCGAAGGAATAACGAAAAGTAAAGTAAGGAAGTCAAGGTGGCACCACATCCAATCTTTGTAAGGCGAAACAGGACAAAGCCCTAAGAAAAACTCTTAAAATCGCACTGATTATGTAAGAGCCGCTCCCACTGGAGACACAATGGGAATTATCTCAAGTTCTAAGAAGTGACTATAAGCACTACGTATATTGACTCAATCCACACCACATATGATTCCGCCAGTTCGCACGGATTGATCTAGTTGTGAGTAGAATTTGGTATTCGTGGAGTGGACGGTGCTGGTGGGGTGTAGCCGGAGTAGATACATATTGAGACAAAACATCCCACTTGGGGTATGATTACCGTTCTATTGCAAGCATCACAGCCAAAATGAACAAACAAAAAAGTATTAAGGTAGAACAGCTCCAACTAACTCCAGTGAAGTGACAGAATCTCGTGCACCAGATCAATCGTGCCACCATCAGTTGGTTTAATATGGAGACTAAATGACTTCCTAGACAAGGACACCAAACACGTGAAAGTAAATTAGGGAGAAGGAAGACTAAGATAGTTGACTAGGAGATGATTGCTATGGATGAAAACGGAAACCGAGTAATGAATTGTAGTGTCCGCTATATGATTCGGTTTTCCATAGCCAGAGGCGACCCCCCTAAAAAAGTTGTTATGAAGCACCTAGTGAAAAGTCATCAAAACGGTGATTGATGAAGCACTTCGACATTGATGAGGACTGTAACAAGGAGAAAGACATGTCGCGGTGAAGACTTATTGTAAAGCGTGAACGACTTGTAGATGGTTTGCGTCGCCTTACCACTTTTCTTCTTATCGTATGAGTTCTCCGATAGAAAGAACCAACCGCTACTGTTCAAAAAGGTGGGTCCCTAAGAAACACGTTGAAAGCCCCAGTCCTACAGAATGAACCTGAACACGTGCACCACTTAACTCTAACAATCTCCTACCGTTGAATGTTCCCTTCTGAGCGATATGGAACGAATGAGAGCAAACTTCATAATCGCAGAGGCTTGGATAAGTCATCGACACTTCCCGCTATGGGTAAAGCCTCAAGTACAAGTTGCCGTGTGTGTTGAAATCTGACCGTTGGAACACTTCGGCTCAATTCCTTACCTCTAGAAATCACCAGGGCTCATGGAGTGTTCTAAAGACAAATCAGGTCGGGTTGCCCCTAGTAAGAGCTAGAGGAATGAAAGCCCTCCACACTCCACCCAACTGAAACTTTCGTTCCTTAGTGACCCAGGGTCATCCACAGGTCGGGTTGCCTAGTGGCTATAAATAGCCCACCCCCTAACCATAAATTGGTTGGCTGCTCAGAGTTAGTGCACGGCTTTTGTCGTTTGAGAGCAACCCACCTCGAAGCCTTTGAGAGAGAATTCCTTGCGAGGATAAAGCCCTAAACACCCAGAGCCAAAGAGTGTTAGGCATCACTGAAGTCTTCCTGTCTGTGTGATCTGAAGACTTATTACACTTGAGGACTGTGAATCCTCCAGCCGGTTAGGCGTCACGTTCTGAGCATCCAAGAGTCATTGTGGATCGCCGGTGAACGAAGTCTGTGAAGGTTTGGAAGTCTACCTTGAAGACTTACCAGAGTGATTGGGCGAGGACTGGGTGTCCTTAGCTCAAGGGGAATAAGGTGAAGACGCGGTCTGCTGAGTTGAATCTCAGCCTTCCTAACCAGACGTACAGTTGTCACAGCAACTGGAACTGGTCCAACAAATCATTGTCTTCAACGAGCCACTGGTTCTATCCTTCCCATCTCTTTATTTGTAGATTGGTCCTTGTGAAGTCATTGCCTGTTTGCATTATCGATTTTTCTTCACTGTGTGACTGCTTGTTCTGATTGGCTTCATACTATCTTCCATCCTGATCTATACTGCCTAGCTTCTATTAGTCTTTGTGCTTTCATTTCATTGAATACTTGACTATGGCTTGCTTAGTGTAGTCTACCTTCCGCTGCCTGGTAATAGGTTTATTTCTATCGTTTGTCTTCGAAACTTCCATGTTTTGAATACTTTCATAAAAATCGCCTATTCACCCCCCTCTAGTCGATCACTAGCACTTTCAATTGGTATCAGAGCAAGGTACTCCCTTGTTCTGTGTGATTCGGTTTAACCACCTGGAGTTTTAGCTATGTCGACTGCAGGGATAATCAAAGTCTCCGCTGCGTGCCCAGTCTTCGATGGAACTGAATATCCCTACTGGAAGAATAAGATGCGCATGCATCTGAAGCCATTGATGTCGACCTCTAGTTATGTCGTCAAGAATGGCGTTCCCAAGGCTGGTGAAGGTGTCACCGCTGCTGATGTCAAGAAGTTCATTCAACTGGATTCCACTGCCAAGAACATCATCTGTGGTCATCTGACCAAAGGACAGTATGGCCGTGTGAGTGCTCTGGAAACATCAAAGCTAGTCTGGGACTGGCTCTCCAAGGTCAACGAAGGCGTCTCAACCCAGAGAGATCAAAGAATCAGTGTCCTTCGCAACCTCTTCAACCGCTTCAAGAGAAACGACAATGAGAATGTTCAGCTCACGTTTGATCGCTCACTGACATCACAGATGAGCTTCAAGCCCTCGGCGCTACTGAAATCACCAAGCATGAAGTCGACAAGACACTCCTGAGATCACTTGACAGCTCGTTTGACACCCTAGCCCTGATGATACAAGAACGCCCTGACTTCAAGACACTCGATCCATCTGACATACTTGAAAGGCTCAACACACATGAGTTTCAGCTTTCTAAGAAAAGAGACATCTACGGTCCCAACTATGGGCGAACTCGTGCTTTGAAGGCAAAAGCTGTATCCTCATCTGAAGAAGAAGAAGAGCAAGGAATATGATTCTGATGACAAGAAGAAGAAGAAGAAATACTCAAAGTCTTCTTCCAAGTCTTCATCACACAAGAAGAGCTCATCTGGCAAGGCTCGTGCGTTTATTGGCAAGAAAATTGGATTTAGAGGAGGAGTCTGCTTCTGAAGAGAGCGGAGGTGGAGTCTGAGGAGGAGTCCGATTCTGGCGTTGCAAGTCTGGCTACAGCCTACATTGCCAAGTCCATCTTCAACATTAAAGACAATGACTTCATCACCGACGCCGATGCTGATGACCAGGACAACTCCGCTCCCACCTACTGCTTCATGGCAAGTGGTGCCAAGGTAAACTCACGCACTACTCACTATCAAACATCCAGTGAAGATGACTCTGATTGTGGTTCCAAACCCAGCTACAAAACACTTGCTAAATTGCAACTGAACAAACAAGAAAGCTATGGAACATATTCAAAAACTATTAGACAAAAGCGATGACCTGTTAGACGCTGAAATGACTCGATCTCAGTCCTTAATTGAAGACATAAAAAATCTTCATGTTAAGTGTGAGGAACTTGAAAGTCGTCATGAAATGCTCTCAACAACTCATGAAAAGCTTTCCTATGATTATCTTCAAAGGAAGCAAGATCTTGAGAAATTGAGAGCAGCTCATGAAGATCTTCAAAAGGAAAACGAGTCGCTTCGCGCCAAACAGATTAGTTCCGCTCAGGAAGGATTTGAACCACCATGTCTTAAATGCATTGAGCGTGACAACGCTACTTCTGTTGCTGGATGTTCCACTGCTACTACTGTTGCAATATCTTCAACTGTTGATGTGGTAACTAACCCCTCTGCTGAGGATGCCACTGCTATTGCTGATGAAAAATGCTAGGTTGAAGACATTGCTTGAAACAGGGATGTACAAAAGTCTCAAAGGGCATCAGACACTATGTGATGTCCTCAAAAGACAGATCCTGAACCGAAACCCTAGGAAAGAGGGTGTTGGGTTCGAAAGGAAAATGAATGCTGATGGCTCATACTGGAAACCTGAGCAATACCCCAAAACCACATGGGTTGCCGCAAAGGAACCTTCAGTGGATCCATCCACCCTATCTGGCTTCACTTGTGCTAATCCCATTGTTATTGATGAATCCTTTGATGCAAACTATAAACTGTTTAAGAATCAGAATGGTGAAGTGTTTGCCAGGTATTGGTACTAAATGCAGGTATGGGCCACCTATGAAGAAGGTCTGGGTTCCGAAAAAGTGTCTGGAAAATCTTCCTGTGTATGTCGTCATGACACCACAAGTGAAGAAGACAAACCCCAGACCACGGGCTTCATATGGTCCAAAGGCTTCATACAGACAGAGGACTCACCTGAGTCGCACTAACGCAAATGTTTTGCAGGGAAACCATACTCAGGCCTATGAATATGAGCGCATTTCATCAAACCGCCATGTTCATAAGACCAAGAACTACTCTGCTTATTCTTATGAGTACTATTGTCCACCTGCAAGACTATTTGCTAGGGCTCCAAAGCCAAACTCAGATGCTGCACTTAGACTCATTGCTTCAAAGCCACCCTTGAAGATGTGGGTGGCTAAGAAAGCTTAACTCTCTTTTGCAGGGAAGGGTCTCCAGCCGAAAATCAAATGTGTCTGAAGCTATTGCTGGGGACCTTAAACATCTTGTAGGGCGCAAGATCAAATGCCCAAATGGTCATATTATGTATTTTGTTCCTGAGTCGCTTGCTACTTGCCCTATCAGTCCTAACCTCGATCTAAGCTTTCATAATCCACTTGCTCGTCAAATGTTTATGCTTCACAATTCTCTTCGTGAAGCCTATCCCCAAACTGCACTGTAGGGTATGACACCAGCTGCTTCAGAATGGATTATTGATAGTGGATGTACTAATCACATGACTGGCAAGCGAAGTCTTCTCATGGACTCAACCTTACGTCCATATGACAAGAGTCACGTCACATTTGCTGATACTGGTAAAAGCAAGGTATTGGGTCTAGGAAGAGTTGCAATCTCAAGGGATCAGCACATGGATAAAGTGATACTTGTTGAATCCCTTGGTTTCAACTTAATGTCTGTCTCAATGCTTTGCGATTTAAACATGATTGTGATGTTTGGAAAATATCGTTGCCTTGTTCTAATGGAATCTAACAAATCTCTAGTCTTTGAAGGGTATCGGAAAGATGATTTGTACATGGTAGATTTCTCAGCAGGACCACAACTTGCCGTATGTCTTCTTGCAAAAGCTTCAGAATGCTGGCTCTGGCATCGGAGGCTAGGGCATGCTGGCATGAGGAACTTGCACACTCTTGCAAAGAAGAAGCATATCATAGGCATCGAGGGCGTCAAGTTCAAGAAGGATCACTTATGCGGTGCCTGCGAAGATGGAAACATGACGAGGGCCAAGCATCCCTCGAAGACAATCATGACAACGACTCAACCCTTCGAACTGCTACACATGGACCTCTTCGGTCTCACTCACTACTCAAATCTTACTACTACTGCTTGTCTCTATGGCTTCATCATTGTTGATGATTATTCAAGATATACATGGGTGCATATAATTCTCTACAAGACTGAAGTGCAGGATGTCTTCAGACGTTTCGCCAATCGAGCCATGAACAACTATGGCGTCAAGATCAAGCACATCAGAAGTGACAATGGCACTGAATTCAAGAACACCGACCTTGACACTTATCTTGATTCTTTGGGCATCACTCATGAGTTCTCAGCTCCATACATGCCGTAGCAGAATGGCATCGTGGAACGCAAGAACAGAACACTCATTGAGATGGCCCGGACGATGCTCGATGAGTACAAGACTCCAAGAAAGTTCTGGCCTGAAGCCATTGATACCGCATGCCATATCATCAACCGTGTTTATCTTCACAAGCTTCTGAACAAAACATCCTATGAGCTCCTCACTGGTAAGAAGCCAAATTTCAGTTACTTCAGAGTATTTGGTGCCAGGTGCTGGATCAAGGATCCACATCACACTTCAAAATTTTCACCGAAAGCACATGAAGGTTTTATGCTTGGATACAGAAAGGATTCGCACTCCTATAGAGTCTTCAACCTCTTTCACTATAAAGTGGTTGAAACTGTGGATGTGCGGTTCGATGAGACTAACGGCTCGCAAAGAGAGCACCTACCAAATGTGCTAGATGAAGTTCCATCCAGTGAATCCATCAAGCTTATGGGAACTGGAGAGATCATACCGTATGAAGCACAGCCCGGAGAGGAACTCATCATCTCTGCACCTGATCAACCTGAAGACAATACTCAGCCTGAAGACAATCCCTCTAACAACGACAATGATCATCAAGAGCAAAATCTTCGTCCTGTTCATCCCCGTGTTGCAAATGAAGTACAGATTGAGAGAATAATTGACAGCATCAATGCACCTGGTCCACTCACTCGTTCAAGGGCAACACAACTAGTAGATTTCTGTGGGCACTTCGCATTCGTCTCAATATCTGAACCCAAGAAAGTTGATGAAGCCTTCATGGAACCTGAATGGATTCAAGCTATGCAAGAAGAGCTTCAACAATTTGAGCTGAATAATGTATGGGAACTGGTCAAGCGTCCTGATCCTCGTAAGAACAATATAGGCACTAAATGGATATATCGCAACAAGCAAGATGAGCATGGTCAAGTTGTCAGAAACAAAGCTCATCTCGTTGCTCAAGGATACACTCAAGTTGAAGGAATTGACTTCGATGAAACATTTGCTCCTGTGGCTAGGCTTGAAACTATACGCATACTGCTAGCCTATGCAAATCATCATAACATCCTTCTGTATCAAATGGATGTGAAGAGTGCTTTTCTCAATGGCAAGATTGAAGAAGAAGTGTATGTTGCACAACCGCCTGACTTTGAAGATCCAAAACATCCTGACATGGTGTATAAGCTCAACAAGGCATTTTATGGCCTCAAACAAGCCCCTCGTGCTTGGTATGACACACTCAAATATTTCCAGAAGAGCAAAGGCTTCAAACCTGGTTCCCTAGATCCCACACTCTTCACGAAGACATATGATGGTGAACTGTTTGTGTGCCAAATATATGTGGATGACATTATCTTCGGCTGCACTAATCAGAAATACAGTGATGAGTTTGGATACATGATGCAAGAGCAATATCAGATGTCCATGATGGGAGAGTTGAAGTTCTTCCTTGGTCTTCAAATACGACAGGAACACAACGACATCTTCATATCTCAAGAGAAATACCTCAAAGATTGCCTGAAGAAGTTTGGAATGCAAGACTGCAAAGGTTACACGACGCCAATGCCAGCTAAACACCATCTGGGTCCCGACGACAATGGTAAAGAGTTCGATCAAAAGGTATACCGCTCCATGATTGGTTCTTTGCTTTATTTATGTGCATCTAGGCCAGATATCATGCTTAGTGTTTGCATGTGTGCCTGATTCCAAGCGACACCAAAGGAATTGCATCACTTAGCTGTGAAGCGAATTCTTCGATATTTGGCTCACACCCCAACACTAGGATTGTGGTATCCAAAGGGATCAGAGTTTGATATAGTTGGATTCTCGGATGCTGATTATGCCGGTGACAAGGTGGATCGCAAGTCTACATCAGGCACATGTCACTTTCTGGGACGATTCACTTGTATGTTGGTCTTCAAAGAAGCAGAACTGTGTATCTCTCTCCACTGCTGAATCTGAATACATGGCTGCTGGATCTTGCTGCGCTCAGCTTCTATGGATGAAGCAAACACTCAAAGACTATGGCATTCATCTGAAGCAAGTGCCACTCTACTGCGACAACGAAAGCGCCATCAAGATTGCTAACAACCCAGTTCAGCACTCGAAGACAAAGCACATTGAAATTCGTCATCACTTTCTCAGAGATCATGTCATGAAGGAAGATATTGATATCATACACGTCAACACTGAAGAGCAACTGGCAGATATCTTCACAAAGCCCTTGGATGAGAAAAGGTTTTGCAAGTTACGGTGTGAGCTAAATATCTTGGAATCCTCAAATGTCCTGTGATCAGGCACACATCCTAACACTTATGCATGTTGATGACTTAGATGTGCAACACACGAAGTAAAGTATGTCTTCAATCAATGAAGACTTACATTCTAAGTGTGAATACATTAACGTGGAATTTGACTTCGGAGCGCCACGATAATTGTGCGCCGTGTCTGGGTCTAATACTTCCTATACGTGGGTAACGCCACCACCAAATTCTTCCCTTAGAAGTGTTTTTCATGGCGTTACATTTGCAAAGTCTTCGCATTTTGTTTGTCTTCAATGTTAACATGGCCTCATGTTTATCTTCAATGTACTGATTTGTTTCTGTCCTCTACAACATTCACTTATAGCTATGTCTTCACGTTGAATCTTTTGAACTAAGTGAATGTGATCGGACCCTAACCTTTCTATGCTCCTGTCTCAAGTCTATCTATCCAAATCATATGCATTCTATTGAAACTGTCAAATGTCTTCGCTGTGTCCTTGTCAGCAGGAGATACAGAGACAAACATTAAATCCTTTTTAAATGCTCAATCCTTTTGCCTGAAACCCGGAGAAGTGGGAACGACCACCCGACAATCCAGGCGTGCGTGGGAACGTGGAACAACCTCCAATGTGTTGCATGATCGCCACGTGTCCTTCAGATGTGAACCGCCAGGGGCACCTGTGTAATAACACTGTGCGTCCCTGTCTCCTATAAATACACGCCTCACCCCAGTCATTATCTCTTCTTCCACTCTCGCACAAACCCTAGCGCCACCGCTAGCCCTCGACGACGCCGGCGACGAAGCGCTTAGCTGCCGCGACCTCACCGACGCCGTCCTCACGCCGGCCGCGGACATCGTCTTCTCCGCCGTCGCCGTAGGTGTCCTCCGTCGCCAAGTTAGGGCACGGAAGATCGAACTGCTCGGCCTCCTCTCCCACTCCGTCTAGCAGTTCCTCGTGTGGTAAATAAAACCTCTTTTTACAGTCTTTTTGATCCGATAGATTCATCCTTTTCAACCACAAGTGGTTTCTATTCCCACAAGTTGGATCTATCTCATTCTGCATCTCATAGCATGCCTAGTATGTTCACTTATGCTTCACAAAGTAGTTAGATTCCTCACTTGTACTTATTCGTGGATTCGTACAAATCTGGAACCAACTCTCTACATATGAGTGAATGTCTTCGCACTATGAGGTCAATGTCTTCTAAACTAATTTATCTTCAAAATCTTCTGAGAATGCATATGACCTCTTCCCCTTCCCTCGCACCTTTAAAGCTGCCACAGGTACATGTCCGTGGGAGAATCCCTTGGTTCTCATAGTCTGCATTCATTTGCGAGTTCTTACAGCATCATATAAATTCTCCTGAAGCCAGTTCTTGTCTGACCAGTAGACGGAAGACTTTGACAGTGTGAAGCCTTTCAGTCTAAACTTCATGGCAACAGAAAAATTAGTAGGAAGGGTGGCAGACAGCACCGTGGAAACACTGCTAAGGACCTGCCACGATCTCTATGAGCTATACAAGTCAGATCCAGAAGAGACCTATGGAGAACGCAAGAACCGAATCCAATGGATTCGAAGACATTGGGCAGAGGAATGGTTCAAGTACAGATTCGTCACCGACGAATATGCTGAGAAGCGTCATCAAGGGCCGGGGAGATATATATACAAAGGTCTTCAGCCCAAGTCGAAGTCCGAAGCTATTGCTCAAGGCTTCTACCCCTGCATGATTCGTGGACCTCAGCCTGCTAATGCCGACCCATCCTCTCTGTTATGGTGTCGAGAAGATAATCTCTTCAAGCGCAACTATCAGTTTGCAAAGAACTCGCAAGGAAAACAAGAAGTCTTTGGGATTAGACTTCAACCCAGGCCCCTCTGCGCCACGTGCCGACGGCACACGAGAAGCTGAACCCAATCTTGTTGGGCCCTTCTACAACTTAGAAGGTCTCATCACTCACATAATGGTTCAAGGGGCAGACGTGGATCAACCTGCAGACGACGCTGATTCTGACGAAGCGCCTGCACCACCGAAGCCTGTGAAGCAAATGAAACCCAAGGCTTCAAAGCCCTCTTCAGTACCAAAGGCTTCAAAGCCCTCATCTGCACCAAAGGTCTCACGGGCGAAGGCCTCTGGCCACTGCACCTCCTGAAGCCAGTGTGCAGTCTGAAGATCTCTCACGCATCTCCAAGTCTGCCAAGTTGAAAAAGCCCATGCAACCCACTGGTCAAGCACTGACCCCTTGCTGTTTTGAGAAACGAGAATGACGCCATTGATCTGTCCAGCGACGACGATCTTGGCGATGACGCTCTTGAGCAGTTGATCAAGAGCAAGCAAGAGGCGGAAATCTTCAATGATCTTCCTCTCTTTGATGTGGAAATCTTAAACAAGTTTATTGATGAGTGGTTTGACAGCCCAGATGTCAGCTTTGATGATCTTCAGCTTCCATTGGCCTCAAGCGTCGCCTTCCATGGAGCCATTGCTCCTGAGCTGGCTCTAGCTCAGAAAATTGTTGGCTGAAGCATAGATCGATTATGAAGAAGCTAGTTCAAGAAGCACATGGCCAAGCTCAATGTTGAAGACATTCAAAACTTCAAGGTCATGATGCATGAGCTCAAGGAGGCATTCCACAAGAAACGAGAAGAAGCAAAAGGTTCTTGTGAGCGCATGAAGAATCTTGCTGCCAAATGTGTTCAAGGCTAGAATGAAGCTGAAAAGTGCAAGGCTTTGGGGCGACCAGGCATCGACCCCAGAATGGCTACCAAGAAGAAGAAGAAGCCAGCTATGGCAGAACCAGAAGCATCAAGGCAGGAAGAACCTCACATTGTCTTCCCAACCAGTATGACAGGCTCAAAGCCTAAGGTCCCCACAGTGGCTTCAGAATTCAAGAAAACAAGAGCAGCTAAAGCCGAAGCCAGAAAGAGCAAGACCAAAGCCACCACTGATGATGCTCCCCCAACCAAGAAAAGGAAAACAAAGAAGAGAGACCGGGCTGCCCCCACAGAGCCCCTTCATGTCAAGCCAATTTCTGTTGCTCGTCCTGCGTCTGAACATCAAGAGCGCCAGTTGATAGTTCATGAGCCTGCTTCCACAGAGGCTCCTGAAGATGAAGACAATCCAGCTGTTGACCCCACCGCAGCTGAAGACATTGGTCCCCACGACAATGTTGAAGATGATGAAGTCCTTCCTCAGATCGAGCACAATTTGGTATCATCACCTGTGCTCACGCACAGCGAGCTCATCAGCATTGGTCGTCCTCTGACGCCAACTGCTCAGGATGCATCATGGGTTGATCACCCACAACAACAAGACACCCTAAGTTCTCCCCAACCACAAGTCACCTCAGCAGTGCAAGATGACAATGACTTTGAGGCCCAGCCAACTCCATCTCCACAGGCGTCGCCAACGTTACGCAGGCTTCGCAAAGGACCAAGGCCCCAAGTCACTCTTCCGAGCATTCAAGAAGGAGAAGTCCCCCACCAATCTGTTGCACGTCAAGTGTTTCCAGAAGCCACTCCAACTGTGAACGCCTCTGAGTCTAAAGCCAAAACGGCTGAAGATATTCCGGCTGCATCAGCCGATGAAGAAGAAGCACCACGTGATGAAGAAAGAGTTGCTACACCACCAACCATTCCTGAAGTTGTTCTCGAGGAGAACGTGTTCAACCCTCCAGCTCCTGAAGTGGAGGTTACCAATACTGAGGCGGCCACCAACATCAACACTGAAAGCCAATGACGTTGTCATGGCTGAAGCTAATGTGGCGCCTGAAGCTAACGCACCACCAACAACACACTGCTGACGACACTGATGTCGTCATGCCCGAAGCGAATGATGAAGCACCTGAAGCCAATGTGGCCCCTGAAGCCAATGTGCACCAGACGTAATCATCCTCCTGAAGCTATTGTGCCACTTGCAGCCCATGTCAAGAAAATGCCAATGCTCCTGTACCCCCTCCAAGACCTCATACAATTGAGCTGGCATTTGATCGTGGTTCAGCCTGTTATGGTCCGATGGCCCAAAGAGAGAGATACCTGCTGCGGGTCCACAATTTGACTATCATGTCGAGCACAGGCCTCAAGTCCAGAAGCCCAAGCCAAGACTTCCAAGATTCCCAGGCACTGCAACCTCACCTGGGGTCTTCAATGTGAATGGCTTCGTGGCACATAACACCTTCTTCAACAGCGCCAAGAACCCTTACTCCAAACCTCGCATTTCATCGGATCGGTTCTGGAGCTATCAGCAGCGCAGCTACTATTCATGCGTCTTATACAATCAAGGGCGCATATTTCCACATATGTGTCTCGACACTGAAGCTATAGCTGGCCTGCCCTGTCTAGAAGAAGCGTTGGATTGCTTCAGAGACGCTGGACTCCTGCAATTTGTCACAGACAAGGAACACTGGAATGAAGAGCTTCTATTACAGTTTTATGCAACTCTTCACATTCGAGGCTACAACAGGGATCCAAAGACTTGGGTCCTTGAGTGGATGACAGGCAATGTCCATCATGAAGCCAAAGCTCTTGATATCATTGAGCTCACAGCCCTGCCCACTCCTGGTGAATACTATGAACCAGGTTGTCAACAACACCAGAATGCTTTGGAGAGCATTTTTCAGAAGCCAGAACCCAACATGAGCCAAATGTGAGCATGATGAAGCCTTTGCCTCACGACGCTGACTACCCATCTGAATTCTTTGTTGAAGACCTAGAGTATCTGCCTCGCACCATTTACCATATCATCAGAAAAACTCTATGGCCTGTCAAAGGACATTCATCTGCAGCGAAGCTTGAAGGAGCAATGAAGACTTTGGTTTTCTATATCTTCAATGGCATCAGCTTCAATGCTCAAGACTTCTTCATCAGGCAGTTGGCTGCATCTGGCTCCGACATTTTTGGTCTGAAGTTCTATGCTCCATGGGTAATGCGTCTTATCAAGCTTCACTCTGCCTTCAACTATCAGCCGTCTGCGCGCAATCATCTTGTATTCTTGCCAGAGGTTGATCTGTCTGTTGAAGCTATTTACCCAGAGCCTGCTAAGGATCCAATTTATCTTCACAATGCTGATCGTCAAAGCTTCACCCAGCCCATTGAAGGAGTTCAGGCAGTCTCTCGTGTTTATCCCTTGGCTGGTAACACACGTGCCCCTCGCGCTCAAACTGACGCCACTGGAAGCACCATTGCCCAAAGGCCTCGGAAGCGATCTCGTGTTCTCAATGACCGAGAGCTTCTCGTCGTGCTACATCAGAAACAGGATAAGCATCATGACTGGCTTAAGCGTCAGATGCAAAGCCTCTTGGTGGACGTCAATCGCATTCGCAATCTTGCCACCAAGAATGCCTTTGTTACACATGAAACCTGTCGGAGGTCTTGGAAGAGTTTGACATTGCTTAGTGCTGAAGCTGATCTGCAAGACGATGGCTTCACAGAAAGATTCAAGTTTGACTCAACTCCTCCAAGGAATGCTCACTTGCGTCGGACTCCCTCACTTGAAGACTCTGACTATTCGTCCTCAGCTGCGAAGTGAATGCCAGAGTCATCGATGACCAAGATGATGCCACTTCACCTCCTCCAACTTCAGCGCGTGTCGACACTGCACCGAGTTCTTCTGCACCACCGGACCTCAACGACGACCCTGCTGCTTCGCCTGCACCTCATGGGAACGAGTAGAGCTCTATGTCTTCAAACCTTTTTGGTCATTACTGACAAAAGGGGGAGAAGCATATGAGTTGATAGTCTTCAAGCGGGTCCATATGGGTGGTTGCTTTACTTTTTGCTACTTTTGCCAAGTGCTTACAACTCTCGCTTTTTGATACATTTGGTTCTTTGAGTTGTAACACTTAAACTCGATGGTCGTCTGCTACTTATTTGCTATTCTGTGATGCGATGATAAATTCCGCATGTGCGATGATAACTTCCGCACTTATCATTTTGCAGACGTCCATTTTTCATTATGCATGTCATTATCTTCTACATCAATCATGCATGATGAATTGTCATCATAAGTTGAAGAGGATCTCCACAAGTACAACCTGCCATGTGCATTTGCATTCCAAAAGCAAATTACTTATATGCACATCTTCAGGGGGAGCCCTTTGCCACTTATGAAGACAATACCTATCCTTTACAATTTCACATATTTTATTCCCCGTTGAAAACTTCAACTAGTTTGTCATCAATCACCAAAAAGGGGGAGATTGTAAGTGCATCTAGTGCCACCCCTAGTTGGTTTTGGAGTATTGACGACAAACCTGGTTGAGGGACTAATGTGTTTGTGAGAATTGCAGGATAACACAGGTAGAAGTCCCTCATTGATTCGGTTTTCCTACCAGAGATGACCCCTAAAAATGTATGAAGACATTGAAGTCAAAGGTGGTATGTGAAGACATTCACATTGAAGACTATGACAAGAGAAGACATCGCGTGAAGACTATGGAGCGCGAAGACTTAGTTGTTTCGTCGTTCTTTTTCTTCTTTGTGAGTCATAGGAACCACCGTACTGTTAAGTGGGGTCCAAGTGAACCAGTCAGAATGACTGAAGTGATGCTTAACCAAAATCCTATGTCTTCGAGCGAAGACAATGAGAGCAAATCTTATCCAGAGCTGGATAAGTCAGCTTTGCTTGTAGCCAAGTAAAGTTGTCGTGTGTGTTTGAAATCTGACCGTTGGAACACGTGTCAGTTCCTTAGTGACCCAGGGTCATTTCGGACAAATCAGGTCGGGTTGCCTAGTGGCTATAAATAGCCCACCCCCTACACCATAAATTGGTTGGCTGCTTAGAGTTAGTGTACAGCTTTTGTCGTTTGAGAGCAACCCACCTCGAAGCCTTTGAGAGAGAAATCCTTGCGAGGACAAAGCCCTAAACACCCAGAGCCAAAGAGTGTTAGGCATCACTGAAGTCTTCCTGTCTGTGTGATCTGAAGACTTATTACACTTGAGGACTGTGAATCCTCCAGCCGGTTAGGCGTCGCGTTCTGAGCATCCAAGAGTCATTGTGGATCGCCGGTGAACGAAGTCTGTGAAGGTTTGGAAGTCTACCTTGAAGACTTACCAGAGTGATTGGGCGAGGACTGGGTGTCCTTAGCTCAAGGGGAATAAGGTGAAGATGCGGTCTTCTGAGTTAAATCTCAGCCTCCCTAACCAGACGTACAGTTGTCACAGCAACTGGAACTGGTCCAACAAATCATTGTCTTCAACGAGCCACTGGTTCTATCCTTCCCATCTCTTTATTTGCAGATTGGTCCTTGTGAAGTCATTGCCTGTTTGCATTATCTATTTGTCTTCACTGTGTGACTGCTTGTTCTGATTGGCTTCATACTATCTTCCATCCTGATCTATACTGCCTAGCTGCTATTAGTCTTTGTGCTTTCATTTCATTGAATACTTGACTATGGCTTGCTTAGTGTAGTCTACCTTCCGCTGCATGGTTATAGGTTTATTTCTATCATTTGTCTTCGAAACTTCCATGTTTTGAAGACTTTCATAAAAATCGCCTATTCACCCCCCCCCCTCTAGTCGATCACTAGCACTTTCAACACCAAAGGGGGGAACCACCTGGCCACGAGGGTGCAGGGCGCGCCCTACCCCCTGGGCGAGCCCCCTGCCTCGTGGGCCCCTCGTGGCCCCCCTCCACTTATTCAGCACCCACACACTTCGTCTTCCTCCAGAAAAAATCATCCACAGCTCAAACCCGAGTCTAGCTCATCTTGCTGCCATTTTCGATCTCCTTGCTCAAAGCTCCATTCACAAAACTGCTTTGGGGGATTGTTCTTCGGTATGTGACTCCTCCAATGGTCCAATTAGTTTTTGTTCTAGTGCTTTATTTATTGCAAATTTTTGCTGCTTAGGTGACCCTGTTCTTGAGCTTGCATGTCAAACTTCTTGGTCAAAAGTAGTTTTAATGCATGATATGGCTTCTAGGCACTTGTAGGAGTAGTTGCTATGAAAATGATGAAGAGATTTTTGAGGGGCTCTTCAAGCCGAAGCTCGAAGGATAAGCAAAGTGAAGAGAATAAGAAGCCCAAATATAATCTCCCTCACACTACGGAGGTTCGGCCGTGCGAATGGCCTTGTGATGAGTTCTTGAGAGAAGCCGGGATTTATGAAGATTTTTATTATTTGGCTGAGAATGCAGGCCTCACCGACTTCCTCCACGACCAGCTCGAACAGCACATACATCATCCTTCCCAGTGACATTTATGCATATTGGGAGCGAACACGATCCCCAGAGCCTGAGCCTGAGCTATCTCCTGACCCTTATCGGCAGTCGGTTTATCAGTGGGATCCAGAGGAGATCGCCAACCAGTGGCACCCAGAGGACCCCCCTGAGTACACTAGAGGGGACCACTTTCATCCATGGCCATAGACCAACTTAGGCCAAAAGCCTAAGCTTGGGGGGAGTACGTATTTCTCACCGACATTACATTCATGTTCACACACTCATGCCAGTTGTCGGTGCTCATACTTTTTCATTGTACCATCCATGCTAGTTTATTTTCTTTTTCAGATATTCTTCTTGTGTGTTTGAAAAACCTTAAGAAAAACAAAAAAATTAGTTGAGCTTTTAGCTAGTTTACTTTCCATGCTGTAGTAGTAGTAATAAAAAATAAAACCCAAAAAGATTTCTCGTTCTTCTTTTACTTGTTGGGAGCTTTCCCGTGTAAATAGTTTTATTTCTTTTCTTTGGGGGTTGAGAGGAGAAGACCATGATGAAAATGTTGAGTGGTTCTCATATGCATTGTTGTTGATATAACCAAGAGCCCATATTACCTTGTCTTCTCCTGTATTGAATGCTTGCAGATTCCAGCTTAGTCCAATGCACGTGCACTATTATTATTATCCACACCGTTCGGTCGTGCAAGTGAAAGACAATAATGACGATATATGATGGACTGATTGAGATAAGAGAAGTTGGTATGAACTCGACCTCTCTTGTTTTTGTAAATATGATTAGTTCATCGTTCCTGATTCAGCCTATTATGAATGAAACATGTTTGCAATGACAATTAGAGATTATAGTTGCTCATGCCATGCTTAAGTAGCTAGGAGTTTATAATGGTTT
Organism: Triticum urartu; assembly: GCF_003073215.2. Lineage (NCBI taxonomy): Eukaryota > Viridiplantae > Streptophyta > Magnoliopsida > Poales > Poaceae > Triticum > Triticum urartu. The sequence goes on along the minus strand of NC_053022.1, from coordinate 481,713,038 downwards.
ACCTTGCGTGCTGATACGTCTCCAACGTATCTATAATTTTGATTGTTCCATGCTATTATATTATCAACCTTGGATGTTTTATATGCATTTATATGCTATTTTATATGATTTTGAGACTAACCAATTAACCTAGAGCCATGTGCCAGTTTCTATTTTTTCCTTGTTTTTGAGTTTCGCAGAAAAGGAAAACCAAACGGAGTCCAATTGACCTGAAACTTCACGGAACTTATTTTTGGACCAAAAGAAGGACATGGAGTAAAAGAGTTGGGACAGAAGAGTCCCGGGCTGCCCACGAGGGTGGGGGCGCGCCCACTTGAAGGAAATATGCCCTAGAGGCAATAATAAAGTTATTGTATTTATTTCCTTATATCATGATAAATGTTTATTATTCATGCTAGAATTGTATTAACCGGAAACATAATACATGTGTGAATACATAGACAAACAGAGTGTCACTAGTATGCCTCTACTTGACTAGCTCGTTGATCAAAGATGGTTATGTTTCCTACCATAGACAAGAGTTGTCATTTGATTAACGGGATCACATCATTAGGAGAATGATGTGATTGACTTGACCCATTCCGTTAGCTTAGCACTTGATCGTTAGTATGTTGCTATTGCTTTCTTCATGACTTATACATGTTCCTATGACTATGAGATTATGCAACTCCCGTTTACCGGAGGAACACTTTGTGTGCTACCAAACGTCACAACGTAACTGGGTGATTATAAAGGTGCTCTACAGGTGTCTCCAAGGTACTTGTTGGGTTGGCGTATTTCGAGATTAGGATTTGTCACTCCGATTGTCGGAGAGGTATCTCTGGGCCCACTCGGTAATGCACATCACTTAAGCCTTGCAAGCATTGCAACTAATGAGTTAGTTGGAGATGATGTATTACGGAACGAGTAAAGAGACTTGCCGGTAACGAGATTGAACTAGGTATTGAGATACCGACGATCGAATCTCGGGCAAGTAACATACCGATGACAAAGGGAACACGTATGTTGTTATGCGGTTTGACCGATAAAGATCTTCGTAGAATATGTAGGAGCCAATATGAGCATCCAGGTTCCGCTATTGGTTATTGACCGGAGACGTGTCTCGGTCATGTCTACATAGTTCTCGAACCCGTAGGGTCCGCACGCTTAAAGTTCGATGACGGTTATATTATGAGTTTATGTGTTTTGATGTACCGAAGGAGTTCGGAGTCCCGGATGAGATCGGGGACATGACGAGGAGTCTCGAAATGGTCGAGACGTAAAGATCGATATATTGGACGACTATATTCGGACATCGGAAAGGTTCCGAGTGATTCGGGTATTTTCGGGAGTACCGGGGAGTTACGGGAATTCGTATTGGGCCTTAATGGGCCATACGGGAAAGGAGAGAAAGGCCTCAAAGGGTGGCCGCACCCCTCCCCATGGGCTGGTCCGAATTGGACTAGGGAGGGGGGCGCCCCTTCCTTCCTTCTCCTTTTCCCTTCCCTTTCCTTCCCTCCTACTCCTACTACTTGGAAGGGCTCCTAGTTCTACTAGGAAAGGGGGAATCCTACTCCCGGTGGGAGTAGGACTCCCCTAGGGCGCGCCATAGAGAGGGCCGGCCCTCCCCCTCCTCCACTCCTTTATATACGGGGGCAGGGGGCACCCCAAAGACACAACAATTGATCTCTTGATCTCTTAGCCGTGTGCGGTGCCCCCCTCCACCATAATCCACCTCGATCATATCGTAGCGGTGCTTAGGCGAAGCCCTGCGTCGGTAGAACATCATCATCGTCACCACGCCGTCGTGCTGACGAAACTCTCCCTCAACACTCGGCTGGATCGGAGTTCGAGGGACGTCATCGAGTTGAACGTGTGCAGAACTCGGAGGTGTCGTGCGTTCGGTACTTGATCGGTCGGATCGTGAAGACGTACGACTACATCAACCGCGTTGTGCTAACGCTTCCGCTTTCGGTCTACGAGGGTACGTGGACAACACTCTCCCCTCTCGTTGCTATGCATCACCATGATCTTGCGTGTGCGTAGGAATTTTTTTGAAATTACTACGTTCCCCAACAGTGGTATCAGAGCCTAGGTTTTATGCGTTGATGTAATATGCACGAGTAGAACACAAGTGAGTTGTGGGCGATATAAGTCATACTGCTTACCAGCATGTCACACTTTGGTTCGGCGGTATTGTTGGATGAAGCGGCCCGGACCGACATTACGCGTACGCTTACGCGAGACTGGTTTTACCGCCGTGCTATGCACACAGGTACTAGCGGGTGTCAGTTTCTCCAACTTTAGTTGAACCGAGTGTGGCTACGCCCGGTCCTTGCGAAGGTTAAAACAGCACCAACTTGACAAACTATCGTTGTGGTTTTGATGCGTAGGTAAGAACGGTTCTTGCTCAGCCCGTAGCAGCCACGTAAAACTTGCAACAACAAAGTAGAGGACGTCTAACTTGTTTTTGCAGGGCATGTTGTGATGTGATATGGTCAAGACGTGATGAGATATAAGTTGTTGTATAAGATGATCATGTTTTGTTGAAGTTATCGGCAACTGGCAGAAGCCTTATGGTTGTTTCTTTATTGCATAAGATGCAAGAGCCAAATAATTGCTTTACTTTATCGCTATGCGATAGCAATAGTTGGCGAGACGACCATGTGACGACACATTGATATAGATCAAGATGATGGAGATCATGGTGTCATGCCGGTGAGATGGAAATCATGACATGCTTTGGAGATGGAGATCAAAGGCACAAGATGATGATGGCCATATCATGTCACATATTTTGATTGCATGTGATGTTTATCTTTTATGCATCTTATTTGCTTTGATTACGGTAGCATTATAAGATGATCTCTCACTAAATTTCAAGATAAAAAGTGTTCTCCCTGAGTATGCACCGTTGCCAAAGTTCGTCATGCCCAGACACCACGTGATGATCGGGTGTGATAAGCTCTACGTCCATCTACAATGGGTGCAAGCCAGTTTTGCACACGCAGAATACTCAGGTTAAACTTGACGAGCCTAGCATATGCAGATATGGCCTCGGAACACTGAGACCGAAAGGTCGAGCGTGAATCATATAGTAGATATGATCAACATAGTGATGTTCACCATTGAAAACTACTCCATTTCACGTGATGATCGGTTATGGTTTAGTTGATTTGGATCACGTGATCACTTAGAAGATTAGAGGGATGTCTTCTAAGTGGGAGTTCTTAAGTAATATGATTAATTGAACTTAAATTTATCATGAACTTAGTCCTGGTAGTATTAGCATATCTATGTTGTAGATCAATAGCTCGCGTTTAGCTCCCCTGTTTTATTTTTGATATGTTCCTAGAGAAAACTAAGTTGAAAGATGTTAGTAGCAATGATGCGGATTGGATCCGTGATCTGAGGTTTATCCTCATTGCTGCACAGAAGAATTATGTCCTTGATGTACTGCTAGGTGACAAACCTATTGCAGGAGCAGATGCAGATGTTATGAACGTTTGGCTAGCTCAATATGATGACTACTTGATAGTTTAGTGCCATGCTTAAACGGCTAGAATTCGGGACTCAAAGACGTTTTGACGTCATGGACCATATGAGATGTTCAGGAGTGAAGTTAATATTTCAAGCAAATACCCGAGTTGAGAGATATGAAGTCTCCAACAAGTTCTATAGCTAAAAGATGGAGGAGAATAGCTCAAGTAGTGAGCATGTGCTCAGATTGTCTGGGTACTACAATCACTTGAATCAAGTAGGAGTTAATCTTCCAGATAAAATAGTGATTGACAAAATTGTCGAGTCACCGTCACCAAGTTAGTAGAACTTTGTGATGAACTATAATATGCAAGGGATAATGGAAACGATTCACACGCTCTTCGTGATGCTGAAATCGACAAAGGTAGAAATCAAGAAAAGCATCAAGTGTTGATGGTAAACAAAACCACTAGTTTCAAGAAAAGGGACAAGGGAAGAAAGGGAACTTCAAGAAGAACGGCAAGCAAGTTGCTGCTCAAGTGAAAAAACCCAAGTCTGGACCTAAGCCTGAAACTGAGTGCTTCTACTGCAAAGGGACTGGTCACTGGAAGCGGAACTACCCCAAGTAATTGGCGGATAAGAAGGATGGCAAAGTGAACATAGGTATATTTGATATACATGTTATTGATGTGTACTTTACTAGTGTTTATAGCAACCCCTCAGTATTTGATACTAGTTCAGTTGCTAAGAATAGTAACTCGAAACGGGAGTTGTAGAATGAACAGAGACTAGTTAAGGGTGAAGTGACGATGTGTATTGGAAATGGTTCCAAGATTGATATGATCATCATCGCACACTCCCTATACTTTCGGGATTAGTGTTAAACCTAAAATAAATGTTATTTAGTGTTTGCGTTGAGCATGAATATGATTGGATCATGTTTATTGCAATACGGTTATTCATGTAAGTTAGAGAATAATTGTTGTTCTGTTTACATGAATAAAACCTTCTATGGTCATACACCCAATGAAAATGGTTTGTTGGATCTCGATCATGGTGATACACATTTTCATAATATTGAAGCCAAAAGATGCAAATTAATAATGATAGTGCAACTTATTTGTGGCATGTCGTTTAGGTCATATTGGTGTAAAGCGCATGAAGAAAATCCATGCTGATGGGCTTTTGGAATCACTTGATTATGAATCAGTTGATGCTTGCGAACCATGCCTCATGGGCAAGATGACTAAGACTCCGTTCTCCGGAACAATGGAGCGAGCAACAGATTTGTTGGAAATCATACATACTGATGTATGTGGTCTGATGAATATTGAGGCTCGCGGCAGGTATCATTATTTTCTGATCTTCACAGATGATTTGAGCAGATATGAGTATATCTACTTGATGAAACACAAGTCTGAAACATTTGAAAAGTTCAAAGAATTTCAGAGTGAAGTGGAGAATCATCATACAAAAATAAAAGTTTCTACGATATGATCGCAGAAGTAAAATATTTGAGTTACGAGTTTGGCCTTCAGTTAAAACAATGTGAAATAGTTTCACTACTCATGCCACCTGGAACACCACAGTGTAATGGTGTGTCCGAATGTGTAACCGTACTTTATTAGATATGGTGCATCTATGATGTCTCTTACCGATTTACCACTATCGTTTTGGGGTTATGCATTAGAGACAGCCGCATTCACATTAAATAGGGCACCATCTAAATCTGTTGAGACGACACCGTATGAACTATGGTTTGGCAAGAAACCTAAGCTGTCGTTTCTTAAAGTTTGAGGTTGCATGCTTATGTGAAAAAGTTTCAACCTGATAAGCTCAGACCCAAATCGGAGAAGTGCGTCTTCATAGGATACCCAAAAGAAAATGTTGGGTACACCTTCTATCACAGATCCGAAGGCAAGATATTCATTGCTGAGAATGGATCCTTTCTAGAGAAGGAGTTTCTCTCGAAAGAAGTGAGTGGGAGGAAAGTAGAACTTGATGAGGTAACTGTACCTGCTCCCTTATTGGAAAGTAGTTCATCACAGAAATCTGTTCCTGTGACTACTACACCAATTAGTGAGGAAGCTAATGATGATGATCATGTAACTTCAGATCAAGTTACTACCGAACCTCGTAGGTAAACCAGAGTGAGATCCGCACCAGAGTGGTATGGTAATCCTGTTCTGGAGGTCATGTTACTTGACCATGACGAGCCTACGAACTATGAGGAAGCGATGATGAGCCCAGATTCCGCGAAATGGCTTGAGGCCATGAAATCTGAGATGAGATCCATGTATGAGAACAAAGTATGGACTTTGATTGACTTGCCCAAGATCGGCGAGCCATTGAGATTAAATGGATCTTCAAGAGGAAGACGGACGCTGATAGTAGTGTTACTATCTACAAAGCTAGAATTGTCAAAAAGGTTTTCGACAAGTTCAAGGTGTTGACTACGATGAGAGTTTCTCACTCGTATCTATGCTTAAGTCTGTCCGAATCATGTTAGCAATTGCCGCATTTTATGAAATCTGGCAAGTGGATAAACAAAACTGCATTCCTTAATGGATTTATTAAAGAAGAGTTGTATATGATGCAACCAGAAGGTTTTGTCAATCCTAAAGGTACTAACAAAATATGCAAGCTCCAGCGATCCATCTATGGACTGGTGCAAGCATCTCGGAGTTGGAATATACGCTTTGATAAGTTGATCAAAGCATATAGTTTTATACAGACTTGCGGTGAAGCCTGTATTTACAAGAAAGTGAGTGGGAGCACTACAACATTTCTGATAAGTATATGTGAATGACATATTGTTGATCAGAGATAATGTAGAATTATTCGGCAAAGCATAAAGGAAATGTTTGAAAGGAGTTTTTCAAAGAAAGACCTCGGTGAAGCTGCTTACATATTGAGCATCAAGATCTATAGAGATAGATCGAGACGCTTGATAAGTTTTTCAATGAGTACATACCTTGACAAGATTTTGAAGTAGTTCAAAATGGAACAGTCAAAGAAAGAGTTCTTGCCTGTGTTACAAGGTGTGAACGTGAAGTAAGACTCAAAGCCCGACCACTGGCAGAAGATAGAAAGAGAAATGAAAGTCCATCCCTATGCTTGGCATAGGTTCTATAAAGTATGCCATGCTGTGTACCAGATCTATTGTATACCCTACACTGATTTTGGCAAGGGAGTACAATAGTGATCTAGGAGTAGATCACTTGACAGCGGTCAAAATTATACTTAGTGGAATAAGGATATGTTTCTCGATTATGGAGGTGACAAAAAGGTTCGTCGATACGTCGATGCAAATTTTGACACTGATCCAGATGACTCTAAATCTCAATCTGGATACATATTGAAAGTGGGAGCAATTAGCTAGAGTAGCTCCGTGCAGAGCATTGTTGACATAGAAATTTGCAAAATACTGGATCTGAATGTGGCAGACCCGTTGACTAAACTTCTCTCACAAGCAAAACATGATCACACCTTAGTACTCTTTGGGTGTTAATCACATAGCGATGTGAACTAGATTATTGACTCTAGTAAACCCTTTGGGTGTTGGTCACATGACGATGTGAACTATGGGTGTTAATCACATGGTGATGTGAACTATTGGTAAAATCACATGGCGATGTGAACTAGATTATTGACTCAGTGCAAGTGGGAGACTGAAGGAAATATGCCCTAGAGGCAATAATAAAGTTATTATTTATTTCCTTATATCATGATAAATGTTTATTATTCATGCTAGAATTGTATTAACCGGAAACATAATACATGTGTGAAATACATAGACAAACAGAGTGTCACTAGTATGCCTCTACTTGACTAGCTCGTTGATCAAAGATGGTTATGTTTCCTAACCATAGACATGAGTTGTCATTTTGATTAACGGGATCACATCATTAGGAGAATGATGTGATTGACTTGACCCATTCCGTTAGCTTAGCACTTGATCGTTTAGTATGTTGCTATTGCTTTCTTCATGACTTATACATGTTCCTATGACTATGAGATTATGCAACTCCCGTTTACCGGAGGAACACTTTGTGCTACCAAACGTCACAACGTAACTGGGTGATTATAAAGGTGCTCTACAGGTGTCTCCGAAGGTACTTGTTGGGTGGCGTATTTCGAGATTAGGATTTGTCACTCCGATTGTCGGAGAGGTATCTCTGGGCCCTCTCGGTAATGCACATCACTATAAGCCTTGCAAGCATTGCAACTAATGAGTTAGTTGCGAGGATGATGTATTATGGAACGAGTAAAGAGACTTTCTGGTAACGAGATTGAACTAGGTATTGAGATACCGACGATCGAATCTCGGGCAAGTAACATACCGATGACAAAGGGAACAACGTATGTTGTTATGCGGTTTGACCGATAAAGATCTTCGTAGAATATGTAGGAGCCAATATGAGAATCCAGGTTCCGCTATTGGTTATTGACCGGAGACGTGTCTCGGTCATGTCTACATAGTTCTCGAACCCGTAGGGTCCGCACGCTTAAAGTTCGATGACGGTTATATTATGAGTTTATGTGTTTTGATGTACCGAAGGAGTTTGGAGTCCCAGATGAGATCGGGGACATGACGAGGAGTCTCGAAATGGTCGAGACGTAAAGATCGATATATTGGACGACTATATTCGGACATCGGAAAGGTTCCGAGTGATTCGGGTATTTTCGGGAGTACCGGGGAGTTACGGGAATTCGTATTGGGCCTTAATGGGCCATACGGGAAAGGAGAGAAAGGCCTCAAAGGGTGGCCGCACCCCTCCCCATGGGCTGGTCCGAATTGGACTAGGGAGGGGCGCCCCCTTCCTTCCTTCTCCTTTTCCCTTCCCTTTCCTTCCCTCCTACTCCTACTACTTGGAAGGGCTCCTAGTTCTACTAGGAAAGGGGGAATCCTACTCCCGGTGGGAGTAGGACTCCCCTAGGGCGCGCCATAGAGAGGGCCGGCCCCTCCCCCTCCTCCACTCCTTTATATACGGGGGCAGGGGGCACCCAAGACACAACAATTGATCTCTTGATCTCTTAGTCGTGTGCGGTGCCCCCCTCCACCATAATCCACCTCGATCATATCGTAGCGGTGCTTAGGCGAAGCCCTGCGCATCGGTAGAACATCATCATCGTCACCACCGACGAAACTCTCCCTCAACACTCGGCTGGATCGGAGTTCGAGGGACGTCATCGAGTTGAACGTGTAGAACTCGGAGGTGTCGTGCGTTCGGTACTTGATCGGTCGGATCGTGAAGACGTACGACTACATCAACCGCGTTGTGCTAACGCTTCCGCTTTCGGTCTAAGGGTACGTGGACAACACTCTCCCCTCTCGTTGCTATACATCACCATGATCTTGCGTGTGCATAGGAAATTTTTTGAAATTACTATGTTCCCCAACACCACCCCTGGGCGCGCCTCCCTACCTCGTGGACAGCCCGGAGACCCCCCTGACTTTTCCGACACTCCAACACCTCTTATATATACTAAACTTCCAGAAAGAAACCTAGATCAGGAGTTCCGCCGCCAGAAGCCTCGTAGCCACCGAAAACCAATCTAGACCCGTTCCGGCACCCTGCCGGAGGGGGAATCCCTCTCCGGTGGCCATCTTCATCATCCCGGCGCTCTCCATGACGAGGAGGGAGTAGTTCACCCTCGGGGGCTGAGGGTATGTACCAGTAGCTATGTGTTTGATCTCTCTCTCTCTCTCTCGTGTTCTTGATTTGGCACGATCTTGATGTATCACGAGCTTTGCTATTATAGTTGGATCTTATGATGTTTCTCCCCCTCTACTCTCTTGTGATGATTGAGTTTCCTTTGAAGTTATCTTATCGGATTGAGTCTTTAAGGATTTGAGAACACTCGATGTATGTCTTGCATGTGCTTATCTGTGGTGACAATGGGATATTCACGTGATCCACTTGATGTATGTCTTGGTGATCAACTTGCGATTTTCGTGACCTCGTGAAATTATGCATAGGGGTTGGCACACGTTTTCGTCTTGACTCTCCGGTAGAAACTTTGGGGCACTCTTTGAAGTTATTTGTGTTGGTTGAATAGATGAATCTGAGATTGTGTGCTGCATATCGTATAATCATACCCACGGATACTTGAGGTGACATTGGAGTATCTAGGTGACATTAGGGTTTTGGTTGATTTGTGTCTTAAGGTGTTATTCTAGTAAAAACTCTAGGATAGATTGAACGGATATAATTGCTTGATGTTATTTTACTACGGACTCTTGAATAGATCGATCAGAAAGGATAACTTTGAGGTGGTTTCATACCCTACAATAATCTCTTCGTTTGTTCTCCGCTATTAGTGACTTTGGAGTGACTCTTTGTTGCATGTTGAGGGATAGTTATATGATCCAATTATGTTATTATTGTTGAGAGAACTTGCACTAGTGAAAGTATGAACCCTAGGCCTTGTTTCAACGCATGGCAATACCGTTTTTGCTCATTTTTATCATTAGTTACCTTGCTGTTTTTATATTTTCAGATTACAAAAACCTATATCTACCATCCATATTGCACTTGTATCACCATCTCTTCGCCGAACTAGTGCACCTATGCAATTTACCATTGTATTGGGTGTGTTTGGGACACAACAGACTCTTTGCTATTGGTTGCAGGGTTGTTTGAGAGAGACCATCTTCATCCTACACCTCCCACGGATTGATAAACCTTAGGTCATCCACTTGAGGAAATTTGCTACTGTCCTACAAACCTCTGCACTTGGAGGCCCAACAACGTCTACAAGAAGAAGGTTGTGTAGTAGACATCACGTGCCAACATGTTATTAAAATGGTTGTGATGTGGTATGATAGGGTGGTATCCTCCTTTGAACGATTCGAGTGGCTTGACTTGGCACATGTTCATGCATGTAGTTGAAACAAAATCAACATAGCCTCCATGATATTTATGTTCCTGGTGAATTATATCCTACTCATGCTTGCATTCAGTGTTGATTAATTTTAATGCATGTTCATGACTCTTGTCTCTCTCTAGCTGGTCGCTTCCCAGTCTCTTTCTAGCCTCCACTCGTACTAAGCGGGAATACTGCTTGTGCATCCAACTCCATAAACCCCCAGTCTCTTTCTAGTCACCCTATATGCGGTATCTACCTACCATTCCAAGTAAATTTATATGTGCCAAACTCTAAACCTTCAAATGAAATTCTGATTTGTATGCTCGAATATCTCATGTATCAACTAGGGTTGTCTATATCTTCCATGCTAGGCGGGTTATTCTCAAGAGGAGTGGACTCCTCTCCTCACTCACGAGAAAATGGCTGGTCACCAGGATGCCTAGTCCCATGCTCAAATCAAATCAAAATAATTTCAAACAAAACTCCCCCAGGATTATTGTTAGTTGGAGGCACCCGTTGTTTCGAGCAAGCCATGGATTGATGCTAGTTGCTGGTGGGGGAGTGATGACCCACAAGTATAGGGGATCTATCGTAGTCCTTTCGATAAGTAAGAGTGTCGAACCCAACGAGGAGCAGAAGGAAATTATAAGCGGTTTTCAGCAAGGTATTCTCTGCAAGCACTGAAATTATCGATAACAGATAGTTTTGTGATAAGGTAATTGGTAATGAGTAGCAAGTAATAAAAGTAAATAAGGTGCAGCAAGATGGCCCAATCCTTTTTGTAACAAAGGACAAGCCTGGACAAACTCTTATATGATGTAAAGCGCTCCCGAGGACACATAGGAATTATCGTCAAGCTAGTTTTCATCACGATCATATGGTTCGCGTTCGGTACTTTGATAATCTGATATGTGGGTGGACCGGTGCTTAGGTATTGTCCTTAATTGGACAAGCATCCCACTTATGATTAACTCCTATTGCAAGCATTCGCAACTACAACAGAAGTATTAAGGTAAACCTAACCATAGCATGAAACATATGGATCCAAATCAGCCCCTTACGAAGCAACGCATAAACTAGGGTTTAAGCTTCTGTCACTCTAGCAACACATCATCTACTTATTACTTCCCAATGCCTCCCTCTAGGCCCAAACAATGGTGAAGTGTCATGTAGTCGATGTTCACATGACACCACTAGAGGGATGACAACATACATCTCATCAAAATATCGAACGAATACCAAATTCACATGACTACTAATAGCAAGACTTCTCCCATGTCCTCAGGAACAAACGTAACTACTCACAACGCATATTCATGTTCATAATCAGAGGGGTATTAATATGCATAATGGATCTGAACATATGATCTTCCACCAAGTAAACCAACTAGCATCAACTACAAGGAGTAATCAACACTACTAGCAACCCACAGGTACCAATCTGAGGTTTGGATACAAAGATTGGATACAAGAGATGAACTAGGGTTTGAGATGAGATGGTGCTGGTGAAGATGTTGATGGAGATTGACCCCCTCCCGATGAGAGGATCGTTGGTGATGACGATGATGATGATTTCCCCCTCCCGAAGGGAAGTTTCCCCGACAGAACAGCTCCGCCAGAGCCCTAGATTGGTTCCGCCAAGGTTCCGCCTCGTGGCGGCGGAGTTTCATCCCGAAAGCTTGTTTATGATTTTTTTCCTCGATGAAAGACTCCATATAGCAGAAGATGGCATCGGAGAGCCACCAGGGGGCCCACGAGGCAGGGGGCGCGCCCCCCACCCTCGTGGCTGGTGGGTGGCCCCCCTCTGGTACTTCTTGCGCTCAGTATTTTTTATATATTCTGGAAATAACTTCCATGAAGTTTCAGGACTTTTGGAGCTGTGCAGAATAGGTCTCTAATATTTGCTCCTTTTCCAACCCAGAATTCCAGCTGCCGCCATTCTCCCTCTTTATGAAAACCTTGAAAAATAAGAGAATAGGCATAAGTATTGTGACATAATGTGTAATAACAGCCCATAATGCAATAAATATCAATATAAAAGCATGATGCAAAATGGACGTATCAACTCCCCCAAGCATAGACCTCGCTTGTCCTCAAGCGAAAGCCAAAATCGAAAAATATGTCCACATGTTTAGAGATAGAGGTGCCGATAAAAATAAAATACAGACATGAGGGCATCATGATCATTCTTAGAACAGCAACATATATATATTGGCATATGATCTCTTATGCTAAAGTAACAATTCAATCACAATTTCAAGTATGAATCATAAACTTCATTGAGAACCAACAAACTCTAATCTCAGTCATTGAGGCAATTGCAATTTATCATAACATAGGAAAGAGTTGATATAAGAGATTTTCAGCAAGTCCACATACTCAACCATCTTTTAGTCTTTCACAATTGCTAACACTCACGCGATATTTATGGGTATGAAGTTTTAATCAGACACACAGAAAGATAGCGGCTTATAGTTTTGCCTCCCAATGTTTTACCTCAAGGGTAATGTCAACAATAATAGTTCATGAAGACTCACATACAATTAGCTATATATATCAGGATCCTTCCAACACATTGTGCTTGCCAAAGGATAAAATGTAAAAAGGAAAGGTGAAGATCACCATGACTCTTATGTAAGGTAGAAGATAAAAGTAAAAGATAGGCCCTTCGCAGAGGGAAGCAGATGTTGGCATGCGCTTTTATGATTGGATGCACAAAATCTTAATGCAAAAGAACATCACTTTATATTTCCACTTGTGATATGGACCTTTATTATGCAGTTCATCGCTTTTATTTCTTCCATATCACAAGATCGTATAAAGCTTATTTTCTCCCACACTAATAAGTCATACATATTTAGAGAGCAATTTTTATTGCTTGCACCGATGACAACTTACTTGAAGGATCTTACTCAATCCATAGGTAGATATGGTGGACTCTCATGGCAAAACTGGGTTTAGGGATATTTGGAAGCACAAGTAGTATCTCTACTTGGTGCAAGGAAATTGGCTAGCATGAGAGGGAAAGGCAAGCTCAACATGTTGGACGATCCATGACAATATAATTTAGCTCAGATGTAAGAAAACATAACCCATTACGTTGTCTTCCTTGTCCAACGTCAACTCTTAGCATGTCATACTTTAATGAGTGCTCACAATCATAAAAGATGTCCAAGGTAGTATATTTATATGTGAACCTCTCTTTCTTTATTACTACCTATTCATTGCAACGATGACCAAAACTATGTTTGTCAACTCCCAACAACTTTTATTCATCATACTATTTATATGTGAGCTCATTACTTTCCATAAGATCCATATGATCTCTTTGTTTCTTTTTATTTCTTCTCTTTTATTTTATTTAATTCCCTCAAGATCATAGCAAAATAATCAAGACCTTGACTCAACACTAATCTTTATTATATAGATCACGGACTTGATTACATTGAGGGATCATAAAGCAAAACTCACAACTAGATCATACTAAAATTTTATTCTACTAGATCAAGATATTATCAAAAGGATTGAACTAAGAAAAATGGTAAAGATAAAAGTTGTGATGGTGATATGATACCAGGGCACTCCCCCAAGCTTGGCAGTTGCCAAGGGGAGTGCCCATACCCGTGTGATTATGTCTCCTTCTTTGGGGGTGGTGATGTGATATTCTTGGCGATGATGCCCTTCAGGATATGATTCTCTTCCTCGATCTTATTGATTTGCTGCTTGAGGTTCATTATTTCTTTACGGAGCTTGCCAGTGACGGCTAAAGGTCCTTTCACCCAAGGATGTTGCATAGCTGCGGGAGAACAAGTAACACTCTTTTTCATATTTTCATAAAAAAGAAATCTAACATTGGAAGGGATGACCGAGTTTGGAATAGCTGAGCTCTATAGTTCCCCCATCATGATTCCTGCCTGGAAATGAGAAGTAACTTCTTGGTCCTCCTCCATGGCATCTATCCTTTTGAAGCCAGCTTCCATCTCTTCCTACGTTGAGGGCCCAAAGTGATAGGCATCGCTGTTTGCCCCTGGACCTGGGTCGGATGAGACACCCGACTCTCCCCGACTGACTCTTGAGAAGACATCTTGCACTAATCTGCGGCAGAGACAGCTCGAAACAAGAACAGGAGATTTTTGCGTGATACAGTGGTCAAAACCTTCGGGATATTATATAATGAATTTTTACCGACTAAAAGATGTATCATGCAAGAAAACGGAGTCTGGAGAGCGCATGAGGTGCCCACGAGGCAGGGGCGCGTCCAGGGGGTAGGGCACGCCCTCCACCCTTGTGGAAGCCTCATGTCCTTTCTGGTTTGCTTCTTATTTTCATATTTTTCTAAATATTCCAAAACGGAGAAAAATTGCCATTAGAACTGTTTTGGAGTTGGTTTACTTACCGTACCACATACCTATTCCTTTTCGGAGTTTGAAACATTCCAGAAAGTGTCCCTTATGTATTCATCCAGGGTTACGGTTTCAATAATATTAGTTTCAACATTTATGGGATTACCTGAGATAGAGTGTTTTATTCTTTGACCGTTCACCACCTTTGGATTTGTGCCTTCGAAGTTGTTGATTTTTATGGCACCGGAATGATAGACCTCCTCGATAACGTAAGGACCTTCCCATTTAGAGAGAAGTTTTCCTACAAAAAACTCAAACAAGAGTTGTATAACAATACATAATTGATAACCCACAAGTATAGGGGATCGCAACAGTTTTCGAGGGTAAGTATTCAACCCAAATTTATTGATTCGACACAAGGGGAGCCAAAGAATATTCTCAAGTATTAGCAGCTGAGTTGTCAATTCAACCACACCTGGAAACTTAGTATCTGCAGCAAAGTATTTAGTAGCAAAGTAATATGATAGTAGTGGTAACGGTAACAAAAGGTAACAGTAGTAAAAGTAATGTTTTTGGTATTTTGTAGTGATGATAGCAATAACAACGGGAAAGTAAATAAGCGAAGAACAATATATGGAAAGCTCATAGGCAATGGATCAGTGATGGAGAATTATGCCGGATGCGGTTCATCATGTATCAGTCATAACCTAGGGTGACACAGAACTAGCTCCAGTTCATTGATATAATGTAGGCATGTATTCCGAATATAGTCATACGTGCTTATGGAAAAGAACTTGCATGACATCTTTTGTCCTACCCTCCCGTGGCAGTGGGGTCCTTACGGAAACTAAGGGATATTAAGGCCTCCTTTTAATAGAGAACCGGAACAAAGCATTAACACATAGTGAATACATGAACTCCTCAAACTACGGTCATCACCGGTAAGTATCCCGATTATTGTCACTTCGGGGTTAATGGATCATAACACATAATAGGTGACTATAGACTTGCAAGATAGGATCAAGAACACTCATATATTGATGAAAACATAATAGGTTCAGATCTGAAATCATGGCACTCGGGCCCTAGTGACAAGCATTAAGCATAGCAAAGTCATAGCAACATCAATCTCAAAACATAGTGGACACTAGGGATCAAACCCTAACAAAACTAACTCGATTACATGATAGATCCCATCCAACCCATCACCGTCCAGCAAGCCTACGATGGAATTACTCATGCATGGCGGTGAGCATCATGAAATTGGTGATGGAGGATGGTTGATGATGACGATGGCGACGGATTCCCCTCTCCGGAGCCCCGAACGGACTCCAGATCAGCCCTCCCGAGAGGTTTTAGGGCTTGGCGGCGGCTCCGTATCGTAAAACGCGATGAATTCTTCTCTCTGATTTTGTTTTCTCCCCGAAACTCAATATATGGAGTTGGAGTTGGAGTCGGAGAGGCAACAGGGGGCCCACGAGGTAGGGGCGCGCCCCCACCCTCGTGGCAAGGTGGTGGCCCCCCTGGCCTTCATCTTTTGCAGGTATTTTTCTTATTTTCTGAAAAGTGGTCTCCGTGAAGTTTCAGGTCATTCCGAGAACGTTTGCTCCTGCACATAAATAACACCATGGTAATTCTGCTGAAAACAGCGTCAGTCCGGGTTAGTTCCATTCAAATCATGCAAGTTAGAGTCCAAAACAAGGGCAAAAGTGTTTGGAAAAGTAGATACATTGGAGCGTATCATCATTGTGGGGAACCAAGAACAAGAAAATCAGCAGGATATTTAACTTTCCCACACAAGACTTCAACATCTCTAACAATCCCAACTGGTGAAATAGTATCTCTATTGGCAAGCTTAATTGTAACATCTATCTCTTCTATCTCAGCAGGTGCAATATCATGCATAATTTCTTTGTATAAGGAATGAGGTATTGCACTTGCACTAGCACCCATATCACATAAGCCATGATAGCAATGATCTCCTATTTTAACAGAAATAACAGGCATGCCTACAACAGGTCTATGTTTATTTTTAGCATCAGGTCTAGCAATTCTAGCAGCTTCATTGCAGAAGTAAATAACATGCCCATCAATATTATCGGCCAAGAGATCTTTAACCATAGCAATTAGGTTCAACTTTAACTTGCTCAGGGGGTTTGTGTGTCCTAATATTACTTTGTTGACTACAGTTGAAACTTTAGCATGATCCTTTATTCTAACAGGGAAAGGTGGTTTCTCAATATAAGCAGAACAGGAACAACGATCATTATAAGTGATAGTCTTTTCTTCAACTTTAATAGGTGCAACTACTTTTACTTCAATGGGAGGATTATATTTAAACCACTTCTCCTTAGGGAGATCAACATGAGTAGCAAAGGATTCACAGAAAGAAGCTACTATCTCAGAGTCAAGTCCATATTTAGTGCTAAATTACAGAAAACATCGGTATCCATAAAAGATTTAACACAATCAAACTTAGGTGTTATACCTGACTCCTTACCTTCGTCGAGGTCCCAATCTTCAGAGTTGTTTAATTCTTTCCAATAAATCCCATTTGAATTCAATAGTCTTCATCATAAAAAGATCCAGTACAAGAAGTATCGAGCATGGAGCGATTACTGAGAGAAAGCCGAGCATAAAATTTTTGAATAATCATTTCTTTTGAGAGCTCATGATTGGGGCATGAATATAACATTGACTTAAGCCTCCCCCAAGCTTGAGCGATGCTTTCTCCTTCGCGAGGCCAAAAATTATATATATAATTACGATCACGATGAACAAGATGCATAGGATAAAACTTCTGATGAAATTCCAATTTCAATCGTTGGTAGTTCCATGATCCAATATCATCACATAGCCTCAAGCATGTCAATGCATCTCCCTTCAAAGATAAAGGGAAGACCTTCTTCTTGATAACATCATTGGGCATACCTGCAAGCTTAAATAATCCACAAACTTCATCCACATAGATTAAGTGTAAATCGGGATGCAATGTTCCATCACCTGTGAAAGGATTAGTTAGCAGTTTCTCTATCATACCCGAAGGAATTTCAAAGTAAACATTTTCAGTAGGTTGAGGAGCAACTCTTTGCTCTACTAATTGGGGTGAAGATACCCTGAACAAGCCCCTCAAAGGATTATGTTCCATAGTAACAAGTGACAGTAAATTTCAGCACACTATATAAATTTTTCCTTACCAAATTCCACCTACCAAAGGCGCTTCACTCCCCGGCAACGGCGCCAGAAAAGAGTCTTGATGACCCACAAGTGTAGGGGATCTATCGTAGCCTTTTCGATAAGTAAGAGTGCCGAAATCAACGAGGAGCATAAGGAAATGATAAGCAGTTTTCAGTAAGGTATTCTCTGCAAGCACTGAAATTATCGGTAACAGATAGTTTTGTGATAAGGTAATTTGTAACGAGTAGCAAGTAATAAAAGTAAATAAGGTGCAGCAAGATGGCCCAATCCTTTTTGTAGCAAAGGACAAGCCTGGACAAACTCTTATATGAAGGAAAGCGCTCCCGAGGACACATGGAAATTATCGTCAAGCTAGTTTTCATCACGTTCATATGATTCGCGTTCGGTACTTTGATAATTTGATATGTGGGTGGACCGGCGCTTGGGTACTACCCTTACTTGGACAAGCATCCCACTTATGATTAACCCCTATTGCAAGCATCCACAACTACAATAGAAGTATTAAGGTAAACCTAACCATAGCATGAAACATATGGATCCAAATCAGCCCCTTACGAAGCAACGCATAAACTAGGGTTTAAGCTTTTGTCACTCTAGCAACCCATCATCTACTTATTACTTCCCAATGCCCCCCTCTAGGCCCAAACAATGGTGAAGTGTCATGTAGTCGACATTCACATAACACCACTAGAGGGATGACAACATACATCTCATCAAAATATCGAACGAATACCAAATTCACATGACTACTTATAGCAAGACTTCTCCCATGTCCTCAGGAACAAACGTAACTACTCACAAAGCATATTCATGTTCATAATCAGAGGGGTATTAATATGCATAATGGATCTGAACATATGATCTTCCACCAAGTAAACCAACTAGCATCAACTACAAGGAGTAATCAACACTACTAGCAACCCACAGGTACCAATCTGAGGTTTGGATACAAAGATTGGATACAAGAGATGAACTAGGGTTTGAGATGAGATGGTGCTGGTGAAGATGTTGATGGAGATTGACCCCCTCCCGATGAGAGGATCATTGGTGATGACGATGGCGATGATTTCCCCCTCCCGGAGGGATGTTTCCCCAGCAGAACAGCTCTACCGGAGCCCTATATTGGTTCCGCCAAGGTTCCGCCTCGTGGCGGCGGAGTTTCTTCCCAAAAGCTTGCTTATTATTTTTTCCTCGATGAAATACTCCATATAGAAAAAGATGGGCATCAGAGGGCCACCAGGGGGGCCACGAGGCAGGGGGGCGCACCCAGGGGGTAGGGCGCGCCCCCCACCCTCGTGGCCAGGGTGTGGGCCCGCTCTACTACTTTCTTCGCTCAGTATTTTTTATTAATTCCAAAAATGACTTTTGTGAAGTTTCAGGACTTTTGGAGCTATGAAGAATAGGTCTCTAATATTTGCTCCTTTTTCAGCCCAGAATTCCAGCTACCGGTATTCTCCCTCTTCATGTAAACCTTATAAAATAAGAGAGAATAAGCATAAGTATTGTGATATAATGTATAATACCAGCCCATAAT
Source organism: Triticum urartu (assembly GCF_003073215.2). NCBI lineage: Eukaryota > Viridiplantae > Streptophyta > Magnoliopsida > Poales > Poaceae > Triticum > Triticum urartu. The sequence continues at coordinate 481,693,631 of NC_053022.1, read as the reverse complement.
GCAATAAATATCGATATAAAAGCATGGTGCAAATGGACGTATCAGTCACCAAGATCAATCAAGAAGATGCTAGCAACGAGAGAGAGAGGGAGTGCATCTTCATACCCTTGAAGATCGCTAAGCGGAAGCGTTACAAGAACGCGGTTGATGGAGTCGTACTCGCGGCGATTCAAATCGCGAAAGATCCGATCTAGCGCCGAACAGACGGCGCCTCCGCGTTCAACACAAGTACAACCTGGGGACGTCTCCTCCTACTTGATCCAGCAAGTGGAGATGAGAAGTTGAGGGAGAACTCCAGCAGCACGATGGCGTGGTGATGGAACGTGGTTCTTCAGCATGGCTTCGCCAAGCACTACGGAAGAGGAGGAGGAGTTGGAGAGGGGGAGGGCTGCGCCAGGGGAAGGGTATGGCTGCCCTCCCACCCCCTCACTATATATAGGGGGAAGGGGAGAGGGGGAGGTGCCCTAGGGTTTCCCCTAGGGGCGGCGGCTAGGGCAAATTGGATCTTCCTAGGGAAACCCTAGGGAGACTTGCCCCCCAAGCCAAGCAGGTGGAGGCTTTCCTCCCAAGATAGGTGGAGGCGCCCTACCTCCCCAAGTAACATGGGAAAAGGGTGTGGGGGCGCACAGCCCCTTAGTGGGCTGGTTTGCCCCCTCCGCTTGGCCCATGAGGCCCTGCAACACTTGTCGGGGCTCCCAAAATACCTTTTGGTCATGCTGGCCATAGCCTGGTACCCCCGGAACACTTCCGGACTCCAATACCCTTCGTCCAATATATCGATCTTCACCTCCAAACCATTCCGGAACTCCTCAATCGTGACATCCAGGATCTCATCCGGGACTCCGAACCACCTTCGGTAACCACATACTATTCCCGTTACAACTCTAGCGTCATCGAACCTTAAGTGTGTAGACCCTACGGGTTCGGGAACCATGCAGACATGACCGGGACACCTCTCCGGCCAATAACCAATAGCGGGATCTGGATACTCATATTGGCTCCCACATGTTCCACGATGATCTCATCGGATAAACCACGATGTCAGGGATTCAATCAATCCCATATACAATTCCCTTTGTCTATCGGTATGTTGCTTGCTCGAGATTCGATTGTCGGTATCCCCATACCTTGTTCAATCTCGTTACCAGAAAGTCTCTTTACTCGTTCCGCAATGAATGATCCCATGACTAACTCTTTAGTCAAACTGAGCTCATTATGATGATGCATTACCGAGTGGGCCCAGAGATACCTCTCCGTCATACAGAGTGACAAATCCTAGTCTCGATTCATGCCAACCCAACAGACACTTTCAAAGGTACCTGTAGTGCACCTTTATAGTCATCCAGTTACGTTGTGATGTTTGATACACCCAAAGCATCCCTACGGTATCTGGGAGTTGCACAATCTCATGGTCTAAGGAAACGATACTTGACATTAGAAAAGCTCTAGCGAACGAACTACACGATCTTGTGCTATGCTTAGGATTGGGTCTTGTCCATCACATCATTCTCCTAATGATATGATCCCGTTATCAACAGCATCCAATGTCCATGGTCAGGAAACCATAACCATCTATTGATCAACGAACTAGTCAACTAGAGGCTCACTAGGGACATGTTGTCATCTATGTAGTCACACATGTATTATGGTTTCCGGTTAATACAATTAAAGCATGAACAACAGAAAATTATCATGAACAAGGAAATATAATAATGGCATTTTATATTGCCTCTAGGGCATATTTCCAACACTCCTTGGCGCACCCCCTCTCTTCCTCCCCACCTATATATATGTGGGGAGAGACCCACCTAGAGGTACACCAAATTCTAAAGGGATCTCTTTGATAAACCCCAAGTGCAACGAATTGTCGTAGCACTTTTCAAATATGGATGTGGTAAGTATGGAGTGTCAAATCCACAAGGAGCTAAAGGTAGGATTGATATTCTCTCGGGTCCTATCTGCTACTAATACAACCCTACGTACACAAAGCGTCTACTTTATCTAGGAAATAAAAGTAGAAGTACCTTGCGGGTATGAAAAAGATAATTTTACAAGATAATAAATAACTTGTAAATAAAGGTTAGGTATTGTTTAAGCAAAGTACCATAAAATAAAGATGGTGAGTGTGGAAAAATGATGGTAGGATGTGCGGAATTGTCCCTAGGTAATTAGCTAAGTTACTAGATCGATTATCATCGTTGTAGTTTTATAGGTGTGAGAGACTTCTACTAACATAATATCTATCTTGGAATTATATGTTGTTATGATTGGAACATTAGTAAACGTCACTAGTAGAAAAAGGTCCATTTGTCCCAGTTCTAGAGGGCCTTTAGTCCCGGTTCTGGAACCGGGACTAAAGGGTCGGTACTAAAGGCCCCCCCTTTAGTCCCAGTTCTTATACCAACCGGGACTAAAGGCCCTCCACGTGGCTGCTGTCTGGAGCTCCACCTTTAGTCCCGGTTGGTGTCTGGTTGGTAACGCCAACTAGGACTAAAGGAAATTTTACGATTTTTTTGATTTTTTTCATATTTTCAAATTTTTGAATTATTTTACAATTTAATCTCTAATCACCCCTCATCACTGCTCAATTTAACCTCTAATCTCTAATCACGTCTCATCATTCCAAATCATCTAACTTACCAACCGGTCACCCATCCTCTCACTACTCCAGTCTGAGCACGCTTAACTTCTGGCTTCTATTCCCCCTCGTTTCCAAGTCTGC
>NC_053022.1:481657722-481689909 GCF_003073215.2 Triticum urartu | reverse complement strand
ATCATAACACATAATAGGTGACTATAGACTTGCAAGATAGGATCAGAACTCTCATATATTGATGAAAACATAATAGGTTCAGATCTGAAATCATGGCACTCGGGCCCTAGTGACAAGCATTAAGCATAGCAAAGTCATAGCAACATCAATCTCAGAACATAGTGGATACTAGGGATCAAACCCTAACAAAACTAACTCGATTACATGATAAATCTCATCCAACCCATCACCGTCCAGCAAGCCTACGATGGAATTACTCACGCACGGCGGTGAGCATCATGAAATTGGTGATGGAGGATGGTTGATGATGACGACGGCGACGAATCCCCCTCTCCGGAGCCCCGAACGGACTCCAGATCAGCCCTCCCGAGAGGTTTTAGGGCTTGGCGGCGGCTCCGTATCGTAAACGCGATGATTTCTTCTCTCTTATTTTTCTCCCCGAAAGCAGATATATAGAGTTGGAGTTGGAGTCGGGGTCTCCAGGGGGCCCACGAGGTAGGGGGCGCGCCCTAGGGGCCACCCTCGTGAGAAGGGTGTGGGCCCCCTGGTCTTCATCTTTGGCGAGGATTTTTTATTATTTATTGTAAGATATTCGTGGAGTTTCAGGTCATTCCGAGAACTTTTGTTTTCTGCACATAAAACAACATCATGGCAATTCTGCTGAAAACAGCGTCAGTCCGGGTTAGTTCCATTCAAATCATACAAGTTAGAGTCCAAAACAAGGGCAAAAGTGTTTGGAAAAGTAGATATGACGGAGATGTATCACATGCTCCTAGGGGGATAGATTGGTAGGAAAAGACCATCGCTCGTCCCCGGCCGCCACTCATAAGGAAGACAATCAATAAATAAATCATGCTCGACTTCATCACATAACGGTTCACCATACGTGCATGCTATGGGAATCACAAACTTTAACACAAGTATTTCTCAAATTCACAACTACTCAACTAGCATGACTCTAAATTCACCATCTTTATATCTCAAAACAATCATCAAGTATCAAACTTCTCATAGTATTCAATGCACTTTTTATGAGTTTTTATTATACCCATCTTGGATGCCTATCATATTAGGACTAATTTTATAGCCAAAGCAAATTACCATGTGTTCTAAGACTCTCAAAATATATAAGTGAAGCATGAGAGATCAATAATTTCTATAATAAAACCACCACCGTGCTCTAAAAAATATAAGTGAAGCACTAGAGCAAAATTATCTAGCTCAAAAGATATAAGTGAAGCACATAGAGTATTCTAATAAATTCAATTCATGTGTGTCTCTCCAAAGGTGTGTACATCAAGGATGATTGTGGTAAACTAAAAGCAAAGACTCAAATCATACAAGACGCTCCAAGCAAAACACATATCATGTGGTGAATAAAAATATAGCATCAAGTAAAGTTACGATGGACGAAGACGAAAGAGGGGATGCCTTCCGGGGCATCCCCAAGCTTAGGCTTTTGGTTGTCCTTGAATTTTACCTTGGGGTGCCTTGGGCATCCCCAAGCTTAGGCTCTTGCCACTCCTTATTCCATAATCCATCAAATCTTTACCCAAAACTTGAAAACTTCACAACACAAAACTCAACAGAAAATCTCATGAGCTCCGTTAGTATAAGAAAACAAACCACCACTTAAGGTACTGTAATGAACTCATTCTTTATTTATACATGTAGCGACTAGACCTCAACGTCATCTCTGGTGCTCAGGTGTCATCCCTGGATCAGTAATGCTGACACCACACAGTACTTGAAGGATTTATAACAGAGTAGCAATCACACACTTATTACATCGGTGTCTCAAAAGAGAACTTATTACAATAAATATGGCTTAAGGCCATCTAATAACGATAACAGCAGGAAGGCTTGGAAGATAAGTGAGTCCATCAACTCCAACGGCATCACTGAGTATAGAACCACGACCTAAACACCTTAATCGTCGTCTAAAAAGTCTGCAACATTAACGTTGCAGCCCGAAACGGGTCAGCACATGGAATATGCTGGCAAAGTAACACATAGAGAGTAATGAATGAATAAGGCTACTACATGCATATTTGGCTGGTGGAAAGCTCTATGGTTACAGTTTTGCGTAAAGCCAATTTTCCCTACTGCAAAGGAATAAATTTTATTAACTATCATGGTAGTTGTTAAACATTGAGAATGGTTGACAGCATTCTCAATCCCAATTAAGCATCATCATTAAACAAACCAACTAAATTAATTTTAGAGTAACATGATGAGATTCACATGATAATCCAGGTACTAGATACTCAAGATGTCCATAACCGGGGACACGGCTAACCATGATTAGTTTATACACTCTGCAGAGGTTTGCGCACTTTTCCCCACAAGACTCGATCCTCCGTTGGATTTCTCGCACTACATGGTGTTTGAGAAACGGATGACCGAGACATAGTCTTTCAGAAGCGCTAGCACCTTACGAACGGGTAGACCGTACCACCTACATCCCCTACATCTGCTAGTCCACCACTGTTAGGAGTTCACACGACTTAGTCAACTATGCTAGAGCCCATAGTAGCTTGTGGCTGCACACGGAAGTTTCTAGCATGAATAATCTCATGATCCCTTTGAGCCTGGGTGGCGGTCCAAAAGAAAACAGGCAATCACTGGAATACCCAGGTGCCTCAATCCACCCAGATGTGTATTTAAGTTGCCACCTTAGATAAACCATTAATTTAACAATCTCACATCTGTCATGGATACACTCACCCAATCCACGTCTACTAGCATAGCATAGCATAATAAGCAACGTAGAAGTAACTCCCAAAGGTTTGATAATAAACAGGTAATAGGTTCTACCTCAACTACTTCCCAAACCCCCAATTTAATTAGGTCCTAATCATGCAATGTGTGAGGATTGATCTAATGCAATAAAACTGGGTAGTAGGAGGTATGATCAAAGTGTTACTTGCCTTGCTGCTGATCCGCAAAACCTAGCGATTCGAAATAGCAAGCGGCGCACTCCGGGTACTCTATCGCAAACAAACAAGCATACAATAAGTACTCATCTAATGCACAGGTAAAACTCGAATAAGAGATCTAACCAGAAAGTTCAACTTAAGAACTCCGCTTGGCAAAAAGAACAAAATCGAACGAAGCAATGAAAGACAAACGGCAAAAGAAACAGGCTTCGTTTACTATTCTGGATCTAGGGCAATTTTTACAGTGGCAAAAACTTGTTTGAGTTGGTTAAACGGAAAGAGGGTTTCGAGATGAAACTCCAGGCGCTTGAATCGCCTGATTCCGATAAATGAGTGAAAAGTTAAACAAACGAAAATCGGATCAGAAATCGCGATCAGAAAATCGCGGATTTAATCCGAGAAAAAGAAAAACGACGAACAGATTAACGAACGAACGTTCGTTATCTGGACCTAAACGATGAACACGTTCGTTAAAATGAATGAACGAGCGAACGCTCGCTAATTAAGTAAACCGGAAAAACCGATCTATTTAAAAAATGAAACTAAAAAAACCGAACGAACCGACGGAAAACCGATCGGTTTAAAAAAACCGGCGACGAGATCTACCTCCGGCGGCGGCGCGGGCGGCGGCGCGCTAGGGTGGCGGCGGCGCACTAGGGGCGGATAGGGTTTCGATGGGGGGGTGTCGGCTGGGCCTCCCGGCTATTTAAAGCCGGCTGGGCCGGGTGTCCAGGTCGGACACGGCCCGGTAAGTCGGTTGTGCGTTTTTTTTAAATAGTTACGCTCAGAAAAAACAAAAGGAATACTAAACGGACTCCAAAAATCCCGAAATAAGTTTTCCCCGGCTTCTAAAATCAAATTGCACAGGATGAACATTTATTTGGGCCCTAAATGCAATTTTGAAAAACGCGCATTTTTCCTAGATTCAAATAAAATAGCAAATAAAACCAAAATAAAATCTTATTTGATTTTTTTTATCAAATCCTCAATATTTCTTTATTTTGGGAAAGTCATTTTATTCGCTCTCTCATATTTTGATAATAGAAATAATTGAAGATAAAATAAATAAAATCAAATGATCCTATTTTCAAAATTTGAGAAAACTCAAATATGAAAATAACGAAATCCCCAACTCTCTCCGAGGGTCCTTGAGTTGCGTAGAATTTTCTAGGATCAACCAAAATGCAATAAAATATGATATCCAATGATGATTGAAAGTGCGTTATATCGACTAGAGGGGGGTGAACAGACGATTTTTATGAAAGTCTTCAAAACGTGGAGTTATGAAGACAAACAGTAAGATTATGCCTATTACTAAGCAGCGGAAGTTAGATTACACTAGGGCAGCCATGGTCATGTATTCAATAGAGTGAAAGCACAATGACAAACAGCTTCAGTGTAATAAGGATCAGGTAGGAAGAAGTTATGAAGCCAAACAGATCATACATTCATGTGTGAAGACAAAAGATAAAGCAAGCATGCAATGGCTTCACAATGAATAACTGTAAGTCAAAGGAAGTGAAGATGAAACCAGTGACACGTTGAAGACAATGATTTGTTGGACCAGTTCCAGTTGCTGTGACAACTGTACGTCTGGTTGGAGCGGCTAGGTATTTAAACCAAAGGACACACAGTCCCGGACACCCAGTCAAGGACACTTAGTCCAAGACACCCAGTCCTCACCGTATTCTCCTTGAACTAAGGTCACACAGACCTCGTCCAATCACTCGTGGTAAGTCTTCAGGCGACTTCCAAACCTTCACAGACTTCGTTCACTGGCAATCCACAATTTCTCTTGGATGCTCTGAACGCGACGCCTAACCGTCTGGAGGATGCACAGTCCTCAAGTGTAATAAGTCTTCAGATCACTCAGACACGAAGACTTAAGTGATGCCCAATTTACTCTGGCTCTGGGTGGTTAGGGCTTTTCTCCTCGCTAGAATTTTCTCTCAAAGCTTCGAGGTGGGTTGCTCTCAAACGACAAAAGCCGTGCACTGAAATCTGAGCAGCCAACCGTTTATGGTTGTAGGGGGTGGGCTATTTATAGCCACTTGGCAACCCGACCTGATTTGTCCGAAATGACCCTAGGTCACTAAGGAACTGACACGTGTACCAACGGTCTGAGATTTTGAACTCACACGGGCAACTTTACTTGGGCTACAAGTAAAGCTGACTTGTCTGACTCTGGACAAGATTTGCTCTCATAGTCTTCGCTCGAAGACATAGGATTTGAATTAGGCATCACTTCAGTCATTCTGACTGGTTCTCTTGGACCCCAGTTAACAGTACGGTGGTTCCTATGACACAACATGAAGAAATAAAACTACGAAGGATCTAGTCTTCGAGTTTCATAAAGCTTCATAGGGAGTCTTCTCATGTCATTGTCTTCAATATGAATATCTTCATAAACCACCATTGTCTTCAATGTCTTCGTACATTTTAGGGGTCATCTCTGGTAGTAAAACCGAATCAATGAGGGACTTCTACCTGTGTTTTCCTGCAATTCTCACAAACACATTAGTCCCTCAACTAGGTTTGTCGTCAATACTCCAAAACCAACTAGGGGTGGCACTAGATGCACTTACATGATCTAGTGATAACATTCCAAATTGAAAATTTGGGATGTTACAAACCTACCCCCCTTAAGATGAATCTCGCCTCGAGATTCGGGTTGGCTAGAAAATAGGTGAGGGTGGTCCTTCAAATCTTCCTCTCGCTCCCAGGTGGCTTCATCCTCCGTGTGGTGCTCCACTGAACTTTGCAAAACTTGATACCTTGCTGCGGGTGACCGACTGCGCATACTCTACATCTCCCCCTTTTTGGTGATTGATGACAAACTAGTTGAAGTTTTCAACGGGGAACTATAATTTGTGAAATTGTAAAGGAATTGTCTTCATAAGTTGCAAGGGCTCCCCCTGAAGATGTGCATATAAGTAATTTGCTTCTTGAATGCAAATGCACATGGCAGGTTGTACTTGTGGAGATCCACTTCAACTTATGATGACAATCCACTATGCATGTGAAAGTATATGAAGATAATGACATGCATAATGGAAAATGGACGTCTGCAGGAGATGAGTGCGGAATTTATCGTCGCACATGCGGAATTTATCTTCGCAAAACGGAGTGACAGTAGCAGACGACCATCAAGGCTAAGTGTTACAACTCAATGAAGCAAATGTAGCAAAAACGGGAGTTGTAAGCACGAAGCAAAATGTAGCAAAATGAAGGCACCCGCCCATAGTGACCCGCTTGAAGACTATAAACATATGCTTCTCCCCCTTTTGTCAGTGATGACCAAAAAGGTTTGAAGACATAGAGGTTTCTACGCGTTCCCAGGCGCAGCAGGGTCGGTGGAGTTGTTTGGGCGGTGCAGACGAGCTTGGTGCAGATTCGACGCGTGTTGAAGCAGGTGGAGATGATGTCGCGTCGTCTTCTTCTTCAATATCCGGGCAGACACGGTGGCAGCAGAAGAAGAGAACCTGACTCTTCAAGTGATGGTGTGCTTCGCATCACAGCTTTCTTGGAGGCGTGGAGTCAAATTTGAATCTCTCTTTGAAGCCATCCTCATGCAGGTCAGCTTCAGTGCACATCATGGTGAGGCCTTTCCAAGTGCGGCGACAGGTCTCGTGTGGACAAATGCATTTTTGGTTGCCAGATTTCTGATGCGATTGACGTCTTGCATGAGGCTTCTCATCTACCTCTTGAGCTAGTCGTGATGCATCTTGCTTTTGGTGAAGAGCCACAAGAAGCTCTCTGTCATTGAGTGCACGAGCGCGCTTCTTGGGTCTCTTTGCAGCTGTGCTATTAGTGGCTTCAGTTGATGCAGGGGCACGTGTGGTGCCAGCCATTGGATACACTCGGGAGAGAGCTTCAACACCTTCAATATTTTGAGTGAAGCTCTGGTGTTCTGCATTCTGAAGACTTAATGGTTGCTTGGCAGGCTCTGATATATTGCTTCAGCAGATGTGTCCACATCTGGCAAAAATATCCTATGGTTGCGGGCTGAGGGTTGATAGGAGATTGCAGAGTGAAGCTTGATCAGCCTCATAACCCAAGGAGCATAGAACTTCAATCCAAACAATTCTGAGGCAGACGCTGCAAGTTGACGGATGAAGATCCTGTGCGTTCGAGCATTTGCCATGAAGAATGCAGAAGATGAGAGTCTTCATTGCACCTTCAATCGTTGCATATCGAGAGTGTCCCTTTACGGGCCAGAGAGTCCGCCTTATGATGTGATATATTGTTCTGGGCAGGTACTCTAAGTCTTCAACGAAGAACCGAGTTGGATAGGGTGCATTAGGAGGCAATGGCTTCATCATTGAGAGCATCTGACTCATATCTAGCTCAGGACGCTGAAATATGCTCTCAATTGCTTCAGCATGGAGTTGGCAGCCTGCTTCAAAGAATTCGCCAGGAGTGGGAAGGCCGGTAAGCTCAATGTCGAATGAGCATTGGCTTCATGATGGACATTGCCGGTCATCCACTCCAGGACCATGTCTTCGGATCTCTGTTATAGCCTTTGATATGCAGGGTGGCATAGAACTGGAGCAGAAGCTCTTCGTTCCAGTGCTCTTCATCGGTGATAAACGGCAGCAGACCCACTTGCTTGAAGCAATCCAGTTTCTTCCAGACCAGGCAGACCAGCAACAGCTTCAACCTCAAGGCGCTTGTGAGGAAAGATGCGGCCTTGGTTGTATAGGATGCATGAATAATAGCTGCGCTGTTGATAGCTCCAGAACCTATCTGATACAATCCGTTCCCTTGAATAAGGGTTCTTGGAGCTGTTGAAAAACGTGTTGTCTGCCCTGAAGCTGTTGATGTTGAAGGAGCCAGGAGCTGATGCAGAACCTGGGAACCTTGGCAGTCGTGGGATTGGCTTCTGGACTTGGGGCCTATGCACAATATGATAGTTGAATTGGGGACCCGCAGCAGACTCAGGCATAGAAGGTTCAGGAGCAGTAGCTTCAGTGTCTTCTGAAGCTGTTGTTGGGGAGGGCTCCACATTTGCTTCGGCGTTGTTTGTGGCAGCCTCAACATTTGCAGCCTCCACACGTGTAGTGGGAGGGACGAACTCAGGCGCGTTCTCCTGGAGAACTGCTTCTTGTTGGTGTGGGGGAGTTGGAGCTTGTGGTACTTCTGCATGCTCTTCGCTGATGCAGCCGGGATCGTCAAGCAGCCTGAGCCCTTGGCCCCTTTGCGAAGCCTACGGAATAGGCGACGCCGGTGAGTTGCAGTGGCTGGGGCTCATTATCTTCCTCCTGTGGCGAATCTGCCCACGATGCATCTTGTGTGAATTGGCGTCAATGGACGACCAATGCTGATCAGTTCGCTTGTCTCAAGCTGAGGAAGGGCTGCAATCACCTTGGACATTGTCTTGGAGACCAATGTCTTCAGCAGCGTTGGGGTCGGCTGCTGGAATGTCTTCAGCGTGCGGAGCCTCTGTAAGGCAGGCTCATGCACTGTTAACTGACGATCTGCGTCAGGATAGCGGACGGAGAGGGGTTCAACTATCAAGGGCTCTGTGGGAGCAGCCCGAGATTTCTTGGTCTTGCGCTTCTTTGATGGTGGGGTCAGAAGGAGAGGCTTCAGAGTGTTTCCTCTTCCTAGCTTCAGCCTCTGCAGTCCGTGTCTTCTTGAGCTCTGAGGCGGTTGATCGACTCTTTGGCTTCGAGCCAGTCGTTGCAGTGGGGAAGACAATCGGAGCAGTTTCTGACCTTGGCGCCTCTGGTTCAGGCACAGCAGGCTTCTTTTTCTTCTTCGCGGCCATCCGGGGTCAATGCCGGGACGCCCAAGTGCCTTGCGCTTCTCGGCCTCATTGTAGGCCTGCACGCAGCGATCAGCCAGAGTCTTCATGCGCTCTCGCGAGCCTTGAGCTTCGGCACGCGTCTTCAGAAAGTTTCTCTTTCAGCTCGTGCAACATGATCTTGAAGTCTTTCACTTCTTGCACGCTGAGCTTGGCCACGTGCTTCTTGAACTGAGCCTTTTCATAATCAATTTTCTGCTTCAGTTCTAACAATGCGTTGGGCTATTGCAAGTTCTGAAGCAATTGCGCCTTGAAAGGCAACGCTGAGGCCTATGGGCAGCTGCAGATCGTCGAAGCTGATGTCCGGTGAGGCAAACCATTCATCGATGAAATTGTGGATGATGGCGACATCAAACAGAGGCAGATTGTTGAAGATTTCAGCCTCCTCCTTGCTCTTGATGAGCTGCTCAAGAGCATCATCTCCAAGATCTTCATCGCTTGATAGATCAATGGTTTCGCACCGCAGAATGGCAGCAGCTGTGAGCTCTTTGCCTGTGTGTGCTGAGGCTTCTTGGCTTCTTGGGGCTTGGAGACTCGTGATAAGTCTTCAGACTGCACACTGGCTTCAGGAGGTGCAGTTGCCAATGGCTTCGCTCTGAGATTTTGGGAGAAGCGGCTGGCTTTGAAGCTTTTGGCTTCTTCTGCTTTGCTTCGGCGCAGCAGGGGCGTCATCAGACTCAGTATCTGCTGGAGGGTCATTCACGGCAGTCCCTTGGACTAGGATGCGGGTGATGAGGCCTGCAAGATTGGCATACGGCCCGATGATATTGGGATCGGCGTCACGTGTGCCATCTGCCCTTGGTGAGGAGGGACCAGGGTTGAAGTCAAGCCCAAATTTCTTCTTGTTTTGCTTTGCAGAGTTCTGAGCAAATTGGAAGTTGCGCTTGAACAGATTGTCATCGCGACACCAGAGAAGTGATGACGGATGTGCTTCAGCTGGCTGTGGTCTTCTCACCATGCATGGATAGAAGCCTTGAGCAATGGCTTCATCTCTGGACCTGGGTACGAGATTTTTGTATAATACGTCTCCCCACGGTCTCTTGATGGCGCACTTCTCCACATATTCCTGAGTGACGAAGCGGTATTGAAACCACTGCTCTCCCCAATATCTTCGAATCCATTGGATTCGTGTCTTGCGCTGACCATAGCTTTCTTCAGGATCATTTTTGTACATCTCTGCCAATTCATCAGGCAGATCTTTAGACGTTCCACCACGTCGCTGTCTGCCTCCCTTCCTTGCTGCTGTTTCTAAAGCCATGAATCTTAACTTGGAAGGCTTCAAGATGTTCACTTTCAAAGGCTTCAAAGGCTTTCTTTTTCTGGACAAACAGGAACTGGCTTCAGGAGAGTTTGATGTGATGCTGGAATTCTGCAAATGAATGCAGACTATGAGACCGAAGGATTCTCCCACGGACATGTACCTGTGACAGCATTAAGGTGCGAGGGAAGGGGAAGAGGTCATATGCATTCTCAGAAGATTTTGAAGTTAAATCGGTTTAGAAGACATTGACCTCATTATGCGAAGACATTCACTTATAGATAAGAAGTTGGTTCCAGATTTGTACGAACCCATAGATTAGTACAAGTGAGGAATCTAACTGCTTTATGAAGCACAAGTGAATATACTAGGCATGTTATGAGATGCAGCGAGAGATCTAACTGGTGTGAAGAGAAACTTCTTATGGTAGAAAGTGACAGAACCAAGTGATCAAAAGAGGCTGTAAAAAGAAGTTTTATTTACCACACTGGAACTGCTAGACGGATGGAAGTTGATGCCGAGCAGTTCAGTCCTCCGTGCCCTAACTTGGCGACGGAAAACACCTACGGCGACGGCGGAGAGGACGATGTCCGCGGTCGGCGTGAGGACGGCGTTGGAGAGGTTGCGGCAGCGAAGCGCTTCGTCTCCGGCGTCGTCGAGTGCTAGCGGTGGCGCTAGGGTTCGTGCGAGGGTGGAAGAAGGAGATAATGACCGCGGTAAGTGTGAATTTATAGACTCAGAGGCGGCACTGTGCTATTACGCAGGTGCCCCTGGCGGTTCGCATTTGAGGCACGCGTGGCCAGTTAGAGGAAGATTGGGGTTGTTCCACGTCCCACGCACGCCTAAATTGTCGGGCGGTCGTTCCTGCTTCTCCGGATCTTATGTGGAGGAATGAGCATTAAAAACGGACTTTTATGGTTGTCTCTATGTCTTCGTCTGACAAGGACACAGTGAAGACATTCGACAGTTTCAACAGAATGCATATGACTTGGAGAGATAGAGTTTGAGATAGAAAGCATAGAGAGGTTAGGGTCCGATCACATTCACTTAGTTCAAAAGATTCAACAAGAAGACATAGCTATAAGTGAATGCTGTAGAGGACAGAACACAGTACATTATATATATATATATAATCAACAGTGAAGATAATCATGAAGACATATTGAGATTGAAGCCAAACCAAATGTGAAGACATAGCAAATGTAACGCCATGAGTGAAACACTTCAAACAGAACATTTGGTGGTGGCGTTACCCACCGTATAGGAAGTATTAGACCCAGACACGGCGCACAATTATCGTGGCGCTCCGAAGTCAAATTCCACCATTAATGTATTCACACTTAGATGTATGTCTCATGATTTAAGATATACTTACTTCGTGTGTTTGCACATCTAAGTCATCAATATGCATAAGTGTTAGGATGTGTGCCTGATCACCGGACAATTGAGGATTCCAAGATATTTAGCTCACCACCGTAACTTGCAAAATTTCTCATCCAAGGGCTTGGTGAAGATATCTGCCAATTGCTCTTTAGTGTTGACGTGTATGATATCAATGTCTTCCTTCACAACATGATCTCTGAGAAAGTGATGGACGAATTTCAATGTGCTTTGTCTTCGAGTGCTGAACTGGGTTGTTGGCAATCTTGATGGCGCTTTCGTTGTCGCAGTAAAGTGGCACTTGCTTCAGATGAATGCCATAATCCTTGAGTGTTTGCTTCATCCACAGAAGCTGAGCGCAGCAAGATCCAGCAGCAATGTATTCAGATTCAGCAGTGAGAGAGATACACAGTTCTGCTTCTTTGAAGACCAACATACAAGTGATCGTCCCAGAAAGTGACATGTGCCTGATGTAGACTTGCGATCAACTTTGTCACCAGCATAATCAGCATCCGAAAATCCAACCAAATCAAACTCTGAGCCCTTTGGATACCATAATCCTAGAGTTGGGGTGTGAGCCAAATATCTAAGAATTCGCTTCACAGCCAAGTGATGCGACTCCTTTGGTGCCGCTTGAAATCGAGCACACATGCAAACACTAAGCATGATATCTGGCCTAGATGCACATAAATAAAGCAAAGACCCAATCATGGAGCGGTATACCTTTTGATCGAACTCTTTACCATTGTCGTCAGGACCTAGATGATGTTTGGCTGGCATTGGTGTTGTGAAGCCTTTGCAATCTTGCATATCGAACTTCTTCAGGCACTCTTTAAGATATTTCTCTTGAGATATGAAGATGCCGTTGCGTTGTTGCCGTATCTGAAGACCGAGGAAGAACTTCAGCTCCCCCATCATGGACATCTGATATTGCTCTTGCATCATATATCCAAACTCTTCACTATACTTCTGATTGGTGCAGCCGAAGATAATGTCATCCACATATATTTGGCACACAAACAGTTCACCATCATATGTCTTCGTGAAAAGAGTGGGATCCAGGGAACCAGGTATGAAGCCTTTGCTCTTCAAAAAGTACTTGAGTGTATCATACCAGGCCCTAGGGGCTTGTTTGAGGCCATACAGTGCCTTGTTGAGCTTGTATACCATATCAGGATGTTTTGGATTTTCAAAGCCAGGTGGTTGTGCAACATACACTTCTTCTTCAATCTTGCCATTGAGAAAGGCACTTTTCACATCCATTTGATATAGAAGTATGTTATGATGATTTGCATAGGCCAGCAGTATGCGTATGGCTTCAAGCCTAGCCACAGGAGCAAATGTTTCATCGAAGTCAATGCCCTCCACTTGAGTATATCCTTGAGCAACGAGACGAGCTTTGTTTCTGACAACTTGACCATGCTCATCTTGCTTGTTGCGGTATATCCATTTGGTGCCTATTATGTTGTGCTTTCGTGGATCAGGACGCTTAACCAGTTCCCATACATTATTCAGCTCAAACTGTTGAAGCTCTTCTTGCATAGCTTGAATCCATTCAGGTTCCATGAAGGCTTCTTCAACTTTCTTGGGTTCTGATATTGAGACGAATGCGAAATGCCCACAGAAGTTTGCTAGCTGAGTTGCCCTTGAATGAGTGAGTGGACCAGGTGCATTGATGCTGTCAAGTATTCTGTCAATCTGTACTTCATTTGCAACACGAGGATGTAAAGGGCGAAGACTTTGCTCTTGCTGATCTGTGTTGTCATTTGGAGGTATATCTTCAGGCTGAGCATTGTCTTCATGTGGATCAGGTGCTGAGATGATAAGTTCTTCTTCAGGATGAGCTTCAGAAGGTACAATCTCTCCAGTTCCCATAAGCTTGATTGATTCACTAGCTGGAACTTCATCTAGCACATTTGGCAATTGCTCCCTTTGTGATCCATTGGTTTCATCGAACCGCACATCCACAGTTTCAACCACTTTGTAGTGGAAGAGATTGAAGACTCTGTAGGAGTGCGAATCCCTTCCATATCCAAGCATGAATCCCTCATGTGCTTTTGGTGCAAACTTTGAGGTGTGGTGTGGGTCCTTGATCCAGCATTTTGCGCCAAATACTCTGAAGTAACTGACATTTGGCTTCTTGCCAGTTAGGAGTTCATAAGATGTCTTGTTCAGAAGCTTGTGAAGATAAACACGATTGATTGTATGGCATGCAGTATCAATGGCTTCAGTCCAGAATTTTCTTGGAGTCTTGTATTCATCTAGCATTGTTCTGGCCATCTCAATGAGTGTTCTGTTCTTGCGTTCGACGACGCCATTCTGCTGTGGCGTGTATGGAGCTGAGAATTCATGTGTGATGCCCAAGGTATCCAGATATGTATCAAGGCCAGTGTTCTTGAATTCAGTGCCATTGTCACTTCTGATGTGCTTTATCTTGGCGCCAAAATTGTTCATGGCTCGATTGGCGAAGCGTCTGAAGACATCCTGCACTTCAATCTTGTAAAGGATTATGTGTACCCAAGTATATCTAGAGTAATCATTCCAACAATGACGAAGCCATAGAGGCAAGCAGAAGTAGTAAAAGTTGAGTAGTGAGTGGGACCGAAAAGATCCATGTGAAGCAGTTCGAAGGGTTGAGTAGTAGTCATGATTGTCTTCGAAGGATGTTTTGCCCTTGTCATCTTCCCTGCTTCACAGGCACCGCATAAATGATCTTTCTTGAACTTGACGCCCTCGATGCCTATGACGTGCTTTTTCTTCGCAAGGGTGTGGAGGTTCCTCATGCCAGCATGCCCAAGCCTTCGATGCCAAAGCCAGCATTCTGAAGCTTTTGCAAGAAGACATACTGCAAGTTGTGGTCCTGCTGAGAAATCTACCACGTACAAATCACCTTTTCGATACCCTTCAAACACTAGAGATTTGTCAGATTCCATTAGCACCAGGCAACGATATTTTCCAAACATTACAATCATATTCAAATCGCAAAGCATTGAGACAGACATTAAGTTGAAGCCAAGGGATTCAACAAGCATGACTTTATCCATGTGTTGATCCTTTGAGATTGCAACTCTACCTAGACCCAATACCTTACTTTTACCAGTGTCAGCAAATGTGATGTGGCTCTTGTCGGATGGACGTAAAGTTGAGTCCATAAGAAGGCTTCTTCTGCCAGTCATGTGATTTGTACACCCACTGTCAATAATCCATTCTGAAGACTTTGAAGTCGCTGGTGTCGTACCCTACAGTGCAGTTAGGGGGATAGGCTTCACGAAGAGAATTGTGAAGCATAAACATTTGACGAACCAGTGGGTTATGAAAACTTAGATCCAGATTAGGACTAATAGGGAGAGTAGCATGCGATTCAGGAGCAAAGTACATAATGATGCCATTCGGGCATTTTATCTTGCGCCCTACAAGATTTTTAAGGTCCCCAGCAATAGCATCAGAAGATTTTGTTTTTCTGCTGGAGACCTTTCCCTGCAAAAGAGAGTTAAGCTTTCTTAACCACCCACATCTTCAAGGGTGGCTTAGAAGCAATAAGTCTAAGTGCAGCATCTGAGAACTTTGGCTTTGGAGCCCTAGCAAACAGTCTAGCAGGGGACAATAATACTCATAGGAATAAGCAGAATAATTTTTGGTCATATGAACATGACGGTTCGATGAACCGCTCTCATATCATATGCCTGAGTATGGTTTCCCTGCAAAACATTTGCGTTAGTGTGACTCAGGTGTGTCCTCTGTTTGTATGAAGCCATTGGACCGTATGAAGCCTTTGGTCTGAGGTTTGTCTTCTTCAAGTGAGGTGTCATGAAGACATTCACAGGAAGATTTTCCAGACACTTTTTCGGAACCCAGATCTTCTTCATAGGCGGTCCATTCCTGCAGTTAGTACCAATGTACCTGGCAAACACTTCACCATTCTGATTCTTAAACAGTTTATAGTTTGCATCAAAGGATTCATCAATGATAATGGGGTTAGCACAAGTGAAGCCAGACAGATTGGATGGATCTGCTGAGGATTCCTTTGCAGCAACCCATGTGGTTTTGGGGTACTGCTCAGGTTTCCAGTAAGAGCCATCTGCATTAATTTTCCTCACGAACCCAACACCCTCTTTCCTAGGGTTTCGGTTCAGAATCTGCTTCTTAAGGACATCACATAGTGTCTGATGCCCTTTCAGACTTTTGTACATCCCTGTTTCAAGCAATGTCTTCAACCTAGCATTCTCATCAGCAATAGCAGTGGTATCCTCAGATAGAGGGGTTAGTTACCACATCAACAGTTGAAGATATTGCAACAGCAGTAGCAGTGGAACATTCAGCAACAGAAGTAGCATTATCACGCTCAATGCATTTAAGACATGGTGGTTCAAATCCTTCCTGAGCGGAACTGATCTGTTCGGCGCGAAGTGACTCGTTTTCCTTTTGAAGATCTTCATGAACCGCTCTCAATTTCTCAAGTTCTTGCTTCCTTTGAAGATAATCATAGGAAAGCTTTTCATGAGTTGTTGAGAGAGTATCCATGACGATCTTCAAGTTCCTGATACTTAACGTGAAGATTTTTTATGTCTTCAATTAAGGATTCAGATCGAGTCATTTCAGCACCCAACAGATCATCGCTTCTGTCTAACAGTTTTTGAATATGTTCCATAGCTTTCTTGTTGTTCAGTTGCAATTTTAGCAAGTGTTTTGTAGCTAGGTTTTGAATCACATTCAGAGTCATCGTCACTAGATGTTTGATAGCGAGTAGTGCGTGTGTTTACCTTGGCACCGCGTGCCATGAAGCAGTAGGTAGGAGTGGAGTCGTTCTTGTCATTTGCATCGGTGTCGGTGATGAGTCATTGTCTTCAGTGTTGAAGATGGACTTGGCGACGTATGCTGTAGCCAGACTCGCAATGCCAGAATCAGACTCCTCCTCAGACTCCACCTCTGCCTCCTCAGATGCGGACTCCTCCTTCTGAATCCATCTCCTTTCCAACAAACGCACGTGCCTTGCCAGATGAGCTCTTCTTGTGTGATGAAGACTTTGATGAAGACTTGGAAGAAGACTTTGAGTGTTTCTTCTTCTTCTTGTCGTCAGAATCATATTCCTTGCTCTTCTTCTTCCTTCTGTTCTCATTGTCCCACTGTGGACACTCAGAGATGAAGTGCCCAGTTTTCTTGCACTTGTGACATGTTTTCTTCTTGTAGTCATGAGCAGAAGCTTCATCATTCCTTGAGCTTGATCGTGAAGATTTTCTGAAGCCTTTCTTCTTGGTGAATTTTTGGAACTTCTTCACTAGCATTGCAGTTCTCTTCCAATGTCTTCAGGATCATCAGAACTGCAGTCAGATTCTTCTTCAGATGAGGAGACAGCTTTTGCCTTCAAGGCTCGAGTTCGCCCATAGTTTGGACCGTAGATATCTCTTTTCTCAGAAAGCTGAAACTCATGTGTGTTGAGCCTCTCAAGTATGTCAGACGGATCGAGTGTCTTGAAATCAGGACGTTCTTGAATCATCAGGGCCAGGATGTCAAACGAACTATCAAGTGATCTCAGCAGTGTCTTGACGATTTCATGTTTGGTGATCTCAGTGGCGCCGAGGGCTTGAAGCTCGTTTGTGATGTCAGTAAGTCTGTCAAATGTGTGCTGGACATTCTCATTGTCATTTCGCTTGAAGCGGTTGAAGAGATTGCGAAGGACACTGATTCTTTGATCTCTCTGGGTTGAGATGCCTTCATTAACTTTGGAGAGCCAGTCCCAGACCAGTTTGGATGTCTTCAAGGCACTCACACGGCCATACTGTCCTTTGGTCAGATGACCACAGATGATATTCTTAGCAGTAGAGTCCAGTTGAATGAATTTCTTGACATCAGCAGCAGTGACACCTTCTCCAGCCTTGGGAACGCCGTTCTCGACGACATACCATAGGTCGACATCAATGGCTTCAAGATGCATGCGCATCTTATTCTTCCAGTAGGGATATTCAGTTCCATCGAAGACGGGGCAAGCAGCGGAGACTTTGATTATCCCTGCAGTCGACATAGCTAAAACTCCAGGTGGTTAAACCGAATCACACAGAACAAGGGAGCACCTTGCTCTGATACCAATTGAAAGTGCGTTATATCGGAGGGGGGGGGGGGTGAATAGGCGATTTTTATGAAAGTCTTCAAAACGTGAGAGTTATGAAGACAAACAGTGAAGATTGTGCCTATTACTAAGCAGCGGAAGTTAGATTACACTAGGGCAGCCATGGTCATGTATTCAATTGAGTGAAAGCACAATGACAAACAGCTTCAGTGTAATAAGGATCAGGTAGGAAGAAGTTATGAAGCCAAACAGATCATACATTCATGTTGGAAGACAAAAGATAGAGCAAGCATGCAATGCTTCACAATGAATAACAGTAAGTAAAGGGAAGTGAAGATGAAACCAGTGACACGTTGAAGACAATGATTTGTTGGACCAGTTCCAGTTGCTGTGACAACTGTACGTCTGGTTGGAGCGGCTAGGTATTTAAACCAAAGGACACACAGTCCCGGACACCCAGTCAAGGACACTTAGTCCAAGACACCCAGTCCTCACCGTATTCTCCTTGAGCTAAGGTCACACAGACCTCGCCCAATCACTCTGGTAAGTCTTCAAGGTAGACTCCCAAACCTTCACAGACTTTGTTCACTGACAATCCACAATTTCTCTTGGATGCTCAGAACGCGACGCCTAACCGTCTGGAGGATGCACAGTCCTCAAGTGTAATAAGTCTTCAAATCACACAGACACGAAGACTTAAGTGATGCCCAATTTACTCTGGCTCTGGGTGGTTAGGGCTTTTCTCCTCACTGGGAATTTTTCTTTCAAAGGCTTCGAGGTGGGTTGCTCTCAAACGACAAAAGCCGTGCACTGAAATCTGAGCAGCCAACCGTTTATGGTTGTGGGGGTGGACTATTTATAGCCACTTGGCAACCCGACCTGATCTGTCCGAAATGACCCTGGGTCACTAAGGAACTGACACGTGTACCAACGGTCGAATTTTGAACTCTCACGGCAACTTTACTTGGGCTACAAGTAAAGCTGACTTGTCTGACTCTGGACAAGATTTGCTCTCATAGTCTTCGCTCGAAGACAAAGGATTTGAATTAGGCATCACTTCAGTCATTCTGGCTGGTTCTCTTGGACCCCACTTAACAGTACGGTGGTTCCTACGACACAACATAAATGAAATGAAACTACGAAGGATCTAAGTCTTCGAGTTCCATAAGCTTCATAGGGAGTCTTCTCATGTCATTGTCTTCAATATGAATATCTTCATAAACCACCATTGTCTTCAATGTCTTCGTACATTTTTAGGGGTCATCTCTGGTAGTAAAACCGAATCAATGAGGGACTTCTACCTGTGTTGTCCTGCAATTCTCACAAACACATTAGTCCTCAACTAGGTTTGCCGTCAATACTCCAAAACCAACTAGGGGTGGCACTAGATGCACTTACAATCTCCCCCTTTTTGGTGATTGATGACAAACTAGTTGAAGTTTTCAACGGGGAACATAATTTGTGAAATTGTAGAGGAATTGTCTTCATAAGTTGCAAGGGCTCCCCCTGAAGATGTGCATATAAGTAATTTGCTTCTTGAATGCAAATGCACATGGCAGGTTGTACTTGTGGAGATCCACTTCAACTTATGATGACAATCCACTATGCATGTGAAAGTATATGAAGATAATGACATGCATAATGGAAAATGGACGTCTGCAGAATGAGATGAGTGCGGAATTTATCGTCGCACATGCGGACTTTATCTTCGCAAAACGGAGTGACAAACAGGTAGCAGACGACCATCAAGGCTAAGTGTTACAACTCAATGAAGCAAATGAAGCAAAAAGGGAGTTGTAAGCACGAAGCAAAATGTAGCAAAATATGAAGGCACCCGCCCATAGTGACCCGCTTGAAGACTATAAACATCATATGCTTCTCCCCCTTTTGTCAGTGATGACCAAAAAGGTTTGAAGACATAGAGGTTTCTACGCGTTCCCAGGCGCAGCAGGGTCGGTGGAGTTGTTTGGTGGCAGTGCAGACGAGCTTGGTGCAGATTTGACGCGTGTTGAAGCAGGTGGAGATGATGTTGTGTCGTCTTCTTCTTCAATAATCCGGGCAGACACGGTGGCAGAAGAAGAAGAGAACTCGGACTCTTCAAGTGATGGTGTGCTTCGCATCACAGCTTTTCTTGGAGGCGTGGAGTCAAATTTGAATCTCTCTTTGAAGCCATCCTCATGCAGGTCAGCTTCAGTGCACATCATGGTGAGGCCTTTCCAAGTGCGGCGACAGGTCTCGTGTGCGACAAATGCATTCTTGGTTGCCAGATTTTTGATGCGATTGACGTCTTGCATGATGCTTCTCATCTGCCTCTTGAGCCAGTCGTGATGCCTATCGTGCTTTTGGTGAAGAGCCACAAGAAGCTCTCGGTCATTGAGTGCACGAGTGCGCTTCTTGGGTCTCTTTGCAGCTGTGCTGTTAGTGGCTTCAGTTGATGCAGGGGCACGTGTGGTGCCAGCCATTGGATACACTCGGGAGAGAGCTTCAACACCTTCAATATTTTGAGTGAAGCTCTGGTGTTCTGCATTCTGAAGACTTAATGGTTGCTTGGCAGGCTCTGGATATATTGCTTCAGCAGATGTGTCCATATCTGGCAAAAATATCCTATGGTTGCGGGCTGAGGGTTGATAGGAGATTGCAGAGTGAAGCTTGATCAGCCTCATAACCCAAGGAGCATAGAACTTTCAATCCAAACAATTCTGAGCCAGACGCTGCAAGTTGACGGATGAAGAGATCCTGTGCGTTGAAGCATTTGCCATGAAGAATGCAGAAGATGAGAGTCTTCATGCACCTTCAATCGTTGCATATCGAGAGTGTCCCTTTACGGGCCAGAGAGTCCGCCTTATGATGTGATATATTGTTCTGGGCAGGTACTCTAAGTCTTCAACGAAGAACCGAGTTGGATGGGTGCATTAGGAGGCAATGGCTTCATCATTGAGAGCATCTGACTCATATCTGGCTCAGGACGCTGAAATATGCTCTCAATTGCTTCAGCATGGAGTTGGCAGCCTTCTTCAAAGAATTCGCCAAGGAGTGGGAAGGCTGGTAAGCTCAATTATGTCGAAAGCATTGGCTTCATGATGGACATTGCCGGTCATCCACTCCAGGACCCATGTCTTCGGATCTCTGTTATAGCCTTTGATATGCAGGGTGGCATAGAACTGGAGCAGAAGCTCTTCGTTCCAGTGCTCTTCATCGGTGATAAACGGCAGCAGATCCACTTGCTTGAAGCAATCCATGCTTCTTCCAGACCAGGCAGACCAGCAACAGCTTCAACCTCAAGGCGCTTGTGAGGAAAGATGCGGCCTTGGTTGTATAGGATGCATGAATAATAGCTGCGCTATTGATAGCTCCAGAACCTATCTGATACAATCCGTTCCCTTGAATAAGGGTTCTTGGAGCTGTTGAAAAACGTGTTATCTGTCCTGAAGCCGTTGATGTTGAAGGAGCCAGGAACTGATGCAGAACCTGGGAACCTTGGCAGTCGTGGGATCGGCTTCTGGACCTGGGGCCTGTGCGCAATATGATAGTTGAATTGGGGACCCGCAGCAGTCTCAGGCACAGAAGGTTCAGGAGCAGTAGCTTCAGTGTCTTCTGAAGTTGTTGTTGGGGAGGGCTCCACATTTGCTTCGTTGTTTGTGGTAGCCTCAACATTTGCCGCCTCCACACGTGTAATGGGAGGGACGAACTCAGGCACGTTCTCCTGGAGAACTGCTTCTTGTTGGTGCGGGGGAGTTGGAGCTTGTGGTATTTCTGCATGCTCTTCGGCTGATGCAGCCGGAATGTCGTCAGCAGCCTGAGCCCTTGGCCCTTTGCGAAGCCTACGGAATGTAGGCAACGCCGGTGGAGTTGCAGTGGGCTGGGGCTCATTATCTTCCTCCTGTGGGCGATCTGCCCACGATGCATCTTGTGTGATTGGCGTCAATGGACGACCAATGCTGATCAGTTCGCTTGTCTCAAGCTGAGGAAGGGCTGCATCACCTTGTACATTGTCTTGGAGACCAATGTCTTCAGCAGCGTTGTGGTCGGCTGCTGGAATGTCTTCAGCGTGCGGAGCCTCTGTGAAGGCAGGCTCATGCATAGTCAACTGACGATCTGCATCAGGATAGCGGACGGAGAGGGGTTCAACTATCAAGGGCTCTGTGGGAGCAGCCCGAGATTTCTTGGTCTTACGCTTCTTGATGGTGGGTTTAGAAGGAGAGGCTTCAGAGTGTTTCCTCTTCTTAGCTTCAGCCTCTGCAGTCCGTGTCTTCTTGAGCTGTGAGGCGGTTGATCGACTCTTTGGCTTCGAGCCAGTCGTTGCAGTGGGGAAGACAATCGGTGCAGTTTCTGACCTTGGCGCCTCTGGTTCAGGCACAGCAGGCTTCTTTTTCTTCTTCGAGGCCATCCTGGGGTCAATGCCGGGACGCCCAATTGCCTTGTGCTTCTCGGCCTCATTGTAGGCCTGCACGCAACGATCAGCCAGAGTCTTCATGCGCTCTCGCGAGCCTTGAGCTTCGGCACGCGTCTTCAGAAAGTTCTCTTTCAGCTCGTGCAACATGATCTTGAAGTCTTTCACTTCTTGCACGCTGAGCTTGGCCACGTGCTTCTTGAACTGAGCCTTTTCATAATCAATTTTCTGCTTCAGTTCTACAATGCGTTGGGCTATTGCAAGTTCTGAAGCAATTGCGCCTTGAAAGGCAACGCTGAGGCCTATGGGCAGCTGCTGATCGTCGAAGCTGATGTCCGGTGAGGCAAACCATTCATCGATGAAATTGTGGATGATGGCGACATCAAACAGAGGCAGATTGTTGAAGATTTCAGCCTCCTCCTTGCTCTTGATGAGCTGCTCAAGAGCGTCATCTCCAAGATCTTCATCGCTTGAGAGATCAAGAGTTTCGCAGCGCAGAATAGCAGCAGCTGTGAGCTCTTTGCCTGTGTGTGGCTGAGGCTTCTTGGCTTCTTGGGGCTTGGAGACTCGTGATAAATCTTCAGACTGCACATTGGCTTCAGGAGGTGCAGTTGCCAATGGCTTCGCTCTTGAGATTTTGGGAGAAGCGGCTGGCTTTGAAGCTTTTGGCTTCTTCTGCTTTGGCTTCGGCGCAGCAGGGGCATCATCAGACTCAGTATCTGCTGGAGGGTCATTCACGGCAGTCCCTTGGACTAGGATGCGGGTGATGAGGCCTGCAAGATTGGCATACGGCCCGATGATATTGGGATCGGCGTCGCGTGTGCCATCTGCCCTTGGTTCAGAGGGACCGGGGTTGAAGTCTAATCCCAGCTTCTTCTTGTTTTGCTTTGCAGAGTTCTGAGCAAATTGGAAGTTGCGCTTGAACAGATTGTCATCGCGACACCAGAGAAGTGATGACGGATGTGCTTCAGCTGGATGTGGTCCTCTCACCATGCATGGATAGAAGCCTTGAGCAATAGCTTCGTCTCTGGACCTGGGTACGAGATTTTTGTATAATACGTCTCCCCATGGTCTCTTGATGGCGCACTTTTCGGCATACTCCTGAGTGACGAAGCGGTATTGAAACCATTGCTCTGCCCAATATCTTCGAATCCATTGGATTCGTGTCTTGCGCTGACCATAGCTTTCTTCAGGATCAGTTTTGTACATCTCTGCCAATTCATCAGGCAGATCTTTGGACGTTCCACCACGTCGCTGTCTGCCTCCCTTCCTTGCTGCTGTTTCTGAAGCCATGAATCTTAACTTGGAAGGCTTCAAGATGTTCAAAGGCTTCAAAGGCTTCCTTTTGCTTGACCAACAAGAACTGGCTTCAAGAGAGTTGATGTGATGCTGCAAGTACTCTGCAAATGAATGCAGACTATGAGATCCAAAGGATTCTCCCACGGACATGTACCTGTGACAGCATTAAGGTGCGAGGGAAGGGGAAGAGGTCATATGCATTCTCAGAAGATTTTGAAGATAAATCGGTTTAGAAGACATTGACCTCATTGTGCGAAGACATTCACTTATAGATAAGAAGTTGGTTCCAGATTTGTACGAACCCATAGATCAGTACAAGTGAGGAATCTAACTGCTTTATGAAGCACAAGTGAATATACTAGGCATGTTATGAGATGCAGCGAGAGATCTAACTGGTGTGAAGAGAAACTTCTTATGGTAGAAAGTGACAGAACCAAGAGATCAAAAGAGGCTGTAAAAAGAAGTTTTATTTACCACACTGGAACTGCTAGACGGAAGGAAGTTGATGCCGAGCAGTTCGGTCCTCCGTGCCCTAACTTGGCGACGGAAAACACCTACGGCGACGGCGGAGAGGACGATGTCTGCGGTCGGCGTGAGGACGGCGTTGGAGAGGTTGCGGCAGTGAAGCGCTTCGTCTCCGGCGTCGTCGAGTGCTAGCGGTGGCGCTAGCGTTCGTGCGAGGGTGGAAGAAGGAGATAATGACCGCGGTAAGTGTGAATTTATAGACTCAGAGGCGGCACTGTGCTATTACGCAGGTGCCCCTGGCGGTTCGCATTTGAGGCACGCGTGGCCAGTTAGAGGAAGATTGGGGTTTGTTCCACGTCCCACGCACGCCTAAATTGTCGGGCGGTCGTTCCTGCTTCTCCGGATCTTATGTGGAGGAATGAGCATTAAAAACGGACTTTTATGGTTGTCTCTATGTCTTCGGCTGACAAGGACACAGTGAAGACATTCGACAGTTTCAACAGAATGCATATGACTTGGAGAGATAGAGCTTGAGATAGAAAGCATAGAGAGGTTAGGGTCCGATCACATTCACTTAGTTCAAGAGATTCAACCAAGAAGACATAGCTATAAGTGAATGCTGTAGAGGACAGAACACTAGTATGTATATATCTATATAATCAACGTAGTGAAGATAATCATGAAGACATGTTGAGTTCGAAGCCAAACCAAATGTGAAGATATTGCAAGGTAACGCCATGAGTGAAACACTTCAAAATGGAACGTTTGGTGGTGGCGTTACCCACCGTATAGGAAGTATTAGACCCAGACACGGCGCACAATTATCGTGGCGCTCCGAAGTCAAATTCCACATTAATGTATTCACACTTAGAATGTATGTCTTCATTGATTGAAGATATACTTTACTTTGTGTGTTGCACATCTAAGTCATCAATATGCATAAGTGTTAGGATGTGTGCCTGATCACAGGACATTTGAGGATTCCAAGATATTTAGCTCACACCGTAACTTGCAAAACCTCTTCTCATCCAATGGCTTGGTGAAGATATCTGCCAATTGCTCTTCAGTGCTAACGTGTATGATATCAATGTCTTCCTTCACAACGTGATCTCTGAGAAAGTGATGACGAATTTCAATGTGCTTTGTCTTCGAGTGCTGAACTGGGTTGTTGGCAATCTTGATGGCGCTTTCGTTGTAGCAGTAAAGTGGCACTTGTTTCAGATGAATGCCATAATCCTTGAGTGTTTGCTTCATCCACAGAAGCTGAGCGCAGCAAGATCCAGCAGCAATGTATTCAGATTCAGCAGTGGAGAGAGATACACAGTTCTGCTTCTTTGAAGACCAACATACAAGTGATCGTCCCAGAAAGTGACATGTGCCTGATGTAGACTTGCGATCAACTTTGTCACCAGCATAATCAGCATCCTAAAATCCAACCAAATCAAACTCTGAGCCCTTTGGATACCATAATCCTAGAGTTGGGGTGTGAGCCAAATATCTAAGAATTCGCTTCACAGCTAAGTGATGCGACTCCTTTGGTGCCGCTTGAAATCGAGCACACATGCAAACACTAAGCATGATATCTGGCCTAGATGCACATAAAAAAAGCAAAGACCCAATCATGGAGCGGTATACCTTTTGATCGAACTCTTTACCATTGTCGTCAGGACCTAGATGATGTTTGGCTGGCATTGGTGTTGTGAAGCCTTTGCAATCTTGCATACCGAACTTCTTCAGGCACTCTTTAAGATATTTCTCTTGAGATATGAAGATGTCGTTGCGTTGTTGCCGTATCTGAAGACCGAGGAAGAACTTCAGCTCCCCCATCATGGACATCTGATATTGCTCTTGCATCATATATCCAAACTCTTCACTATACTTCTGATTGGTGCAGCCGAAGATAATGTCATCCACATATATTTGGCACACAAACAGTTCACCATCATATGTCATCGTGAAAAGAGTGGGATCCAGGGAACCAGGTATGAAGCCTTTGCTCTTCAGAAAGTACTTGAGTGTATCATACCAGGCCCTTGGGGCTTGTTTGAGGCCATACAGTGCCTTGTTGAGCTTGTATACCATATCAGGATGTTTTGGATTTTCAAAGCCAGGTGGTTGTGCAACATACACTTCTTCTTCAATCTTGCCATTGAGAAAGGCACTTTTCACATCCATTTGATATAGAAGTATGTTATGATGATTTGCATAGGCCAGCAGTATGCGTATGGCTTCAAGCCTAGCCACAGGAGCAAATGTTTCATCGAAGTCAATGCCCTCCACTTGAGTATATCCTTGAGCAACGAGACGAGCTTTGTTTCTGACAACTTGACCATGCTCATCTTGCTTGTTGCGGTATATCCATTTGGTGCCTATTATATTGTGCTTCCGTGGATCAGGACGCTTAACCAGTTCCCATACATTATTCAGCTCAAACTGTTGAAGCTCTTCTTGCATAGCTTGAATCCATTCAGGTTCCATGAAGGCTTCTTCAACTTTCTTGGGTTTTGATATTGAGACGAATGCGAAATGCCCACAGAAGTTTGCTAGCTGAGTTGCCCTTGAATGAGTGAGTGGACCAGGTGCATTGATGCTGTCAAGTATTCTGTCAATCTGCACTTCATTTGCAACACGAGGATGTATAGGGCGAAGACTTTGCTCTTACTGATCTGCGTTGTTGTTTGGAGGAATGTCTTCATGCTGAGCATTGTCTTCATGTTGATCAGGTGCTGAGATGATGAGTTCTTCTTCAGGATGAGCTTCAGAAGGCATAATCTCTCCAGTTCCCATAAGCTTGATTGATTCACTAGCTGGGACTTCATCTAGCACATTTGGTAGTTGCTCTCTTTGTGAACCATTTGTTTCATCAAACCGCACATCCACTGTTTCGACCACTTTGTAATGGAAGAGATTGAAGACTCTGTAGGAGTGTGAATCCTTTCCATATCCAAGCATAAAGCCCTCATGTGCTTTTGGTGCAAACTTTGAGGTGTGGTGTGAGTCCTTGATCCAGCATTTTGCGCCAAATACTCTGAAGTAACTGACATTTGGCTTCTTGCCAGTTAGGAGTTCATAAGATGTCTTGTTCAGAAGCTTGTGAAGATAAACACGATTGATTGTATGGCATGCAGTATCAATGGCTTCAATCCAAAATTTTCTTGGAGTCTTGTATTCATCTAGCATTGTTCTGGCCATCTCAATGAGTGTTCTGTTCTTGCGTTCGACGATGCCATTCTGCTGTGGCGTGTATGGAGCTGAGAATTCATGTGTGATGCCCAAGGTATCCAGATATGTATCAAGGCCAGTATTCTTGAATTCAGTGCCATTGTCACTTCTGATGTGCTTTATCTTGGCGCCAAAATTGTTCATAGCTCGATTTGCGAAGCGTCTGAAGACATCCTGCACTTCAGTCTTGAAAAGGATTATGTGCACCCAAGTATATCTAGAATAATCATCAACATTTACGAAGCCATAGAGACAAGCAGTAGTAGTAAAAGTTGAGTAGTGAGTGGGACCGAAAAGATCCATGTGGAGCAGTTCGAAGGGTTGTGTAGTAGTCATGATTGTCTTCGAAGGATGTTTTGCCCTTGTCATCTTCCCTGCTTCATAGGCACCGCATAAATGATCTTTCTTGAACTTGACGCCCTCGACGCCTATGACGTGCTTTTTCTTCGCAAGGGTGTGGAGGTTCCTCATGCCAGCATGCCCAAGCCTTCGATGCCAAAGCCAGCATTCTGAAGCTTTTGCAAGAAGACATACGGCAAGTTGTGGTCCTGCTGAGAAATCTACCACGTACAAATCACCTTTCCGATACCCTTCAAACACTAGAGATTTGTCAGATTCCATTAGCACTAGGCAACGATATTTTCAAACATTACAATCATATTCAAATCGCAAAGCATTGAGACAGACATTAAGTTGAAGCCAAGGGATTCAACAAGCATGACTTTATCCATGTGTTAATCCTTTGAGATTGCAACTCTACCTAGACCCAATACCTTACTTTTACCAGTGTCAGCAAATGTGATGTGACTCTTGTCGGATGGACGTAAAGTTGAGTCCATAAGAAGGCTTCTTCTACCAGTCATGTGATTTGTACACCCACTGTCAATAATCCATTCTGAAGACTTTGAAGTCGCTGGTGTCGTACCCTACAGTGCAGTTAGGGGGATAGGCTTCACGAAGAGAATTGTGAAGCATAAACATTTGACGAACCAGTGGGTTATGAAAACTTAGATCCAGATTGGGACTAATAGGGAGAGTAGCAAGCGATTCAGGAGCAAAGTACATAATGATGCCATTCGGGCATTTTATCTTGCGCCCTACAAGATTTTTAAGGTCCCCAGCACTAGCATCAGAAGATTTTGTTTTTCTGCTGGAGACCTTTCCCTGCAAAAGAGAGTTAAGCTTTCTTAACCACCCACATCTTCAAGGGTGGCTTAGAAGCAATAAGTCTAAGTGCAGCATCTGAGAACTTTGGCTTTGGAGCCCTAGCAAACAGTCTAGCAGGGGGACAATAGTAATCATAAGAATAGGCAGAATAGTTCTTATTCATATGAACATGGCGGTTTGATGAACCGATCTCATTTTCATATGCCTGATTATGGTTTCCCTGCAAAACATTTGCGTTAGTGCGACTCTGGTGAGTCCTCTGCCTGTATGAAGCCTTTGGACCATATGAAGCCTTTGGTCTGAGGTTTGTCTTCTTCAAGTGAGGTGTCATGAAGACATTCACAGGAAGATTTTCCAGACACTTTTTCGGAACCCAGATCTTCTTCATAGGCGGTCCATTCCTGCAGTTAGTACCAATGTACCTGGCAAACACTTCACTATTCTGATTCTTAAACAGTTTATAGTTTGCATCAAAGGATTCATCAATGATAATGGGGTTAGCACAAGTGAAGCCAGACAGATTGGATGGATCTGCTGAGGATTCCTTTGCAGCAACCCATGTGGTTTTGGGGTACTGCTCAGGTTTCCAGTAAGAGCCATCTGCATTAATTTTCCTCACGAACCCAACACCCTCTTTCCTAGGGTTTCGGTTCAGAATCTGCTTCTTAAGGACATCACATAGTGTCTGATGCCCTTTCAGACTTTTGTACATCCCTGTTTCAAGCAATGTCTTCAACCTAGCATTCTCATCAGCAATAGCAGTGGTATCCTCAGGAGAGGGGTTAGTTACCACGTCAACAGTTGAAGATATTGCAACAGTAGTAGCAGTGGAACATTCAGCAACAGAATTAGCATTATCACGCTCAATGCATTTAAGACATGGTGCTTCAAATCCTTCCTGAGCGGGACTGATCTGTTCGGAGCGAAGTGACTCATTTTCCTTTTGAAGATCTTCATGATCCGCTCTCAACTTCTCAAGATCTTGCTTCTTTTGAAGATAATCATAGGAGAGCTTTTCATGAGTAGTTGAGAGAGTCTCAAACGATCTTCAAGTTCCTGATACTTAACGTGAAGATTTTTTATGTCTTCAATTAAGGATTCAGAACGAGTCATTTCGGCACCCAACAGATCATCGCTTCTGTCTAACATTTTTGAATATGTTCCATAGCTTTCTGTTGTTCAGTTGCAATTTTAGCAAGTGTTCTGTAGCTAGGTTTTGAATCACATTCAGAGTCATCGTCACTAGATGTTTCATAGCGAGTTGTGCGTGTGTTTACCTTGGCACCGCGTGCCATGAAGCAGTAGGTAGGAGTGGAGTCGTTCTTGTCATTTGCGTCGGTGTCGGTGATGCAGTCATTGCCTTCAGTGTTGAAGATGGACTTGGCGACGTATGCTGTAGCAGACTCGCAATGCCAGAATCAGACTCCTCCTCAGACTCCACCTCTGCCTCAGATGCGGACTCCTCCTTGAATCCATCTCCTTTCCAACAAACGCACGTGCCTTGCAGATGAGCTCTTCTTGTGTGATGAGACTTTGATGAAGACTTGGAGAAGACTTTGAGTATTTCTTCTTCTTCTTGTCGTCAGAATCATATTCCTTGCTCTTCTTCTTCCTTCTGCTCTCATTTTCCCACTGTGGACACTCAGAGATGAAGTGCCCAGTTTTCTTGCACTTGTGACATGTTTTCTTCTTGTAGTCATGAGCAGAAGCTTCATCATTCCTTGAGCTTGATCGTGAAGATTTTCTGAAGCCTTTCTTCTTGGTGAATTTTTGGAACTTCTTCACTAGCATTGCAAGTTCTCTTCCAATGTCTTCAGGATCATCAGAACTGCAGTCAGATTCTTCTTCAGATAAGGAGACAGCTTTTGCCTTCAAGGCTCGAGTTCGCCCATAGTTTGGACCGTAGATATCTCTTTTCTCAGAAAGCTGAAACTCATGTGTGTTGAGCCTCTCAAGTATGTCAGACGGATCGAGTGTCTTGAAATCAGGACGTTCTTGAATCATCAGGGCCAGATGTCAAACGAACTATCAAGTGATCTCAGCAGCGCTTGACGATTTCATGTTTGGTGATCTCAATGGCGCCGAGGGCTTGAAGCTCGTTTGTGATGTCAGTAAGTCTTTCAAATGTGTGCTGGACATTCTCATTGTCATTTCGCTTGAAGCGGTTGAAGAGATTGCGAAGGACACTAATTCTTTGATCTCTCTGGGTTGAGATGCCTTCATTAACTTTGGAGAGCTAGTCCCAGACCAGTTTGGATGTCTTCAAGGCACTCACACGGCCATACTGTCCTTTGGTCAGATGACCACAGATGATATTCTTAGCAGTAGAGTCCAGTTGAACGAATTTCTTGACATCAGCAGCAGTGACACCTTCTCCAGCCTTGGGAACGCCGTTCTCGACGACATACCATAGGTCGACATCAATGGCTTCAAGATGCATGCGCATCTTATTCTTCCAGTAGGGATATTCAGTTCCATCGAAGACGGGGCAAGCAGCGGAGACTTTGATTATCCCTGCAGTCGACATAGCTAAAACTCCAGGTGGTTAAACTGAATCACACAGAACAAGGGAGCACCTTGCTCTGATACCAATTGAAAGTGCGTTATATCGACTAGAGGGAGGTGAATAGGCGATTTTTATGAAAGTCTTCAAAACGTGAGAGTTATGAAGACAAATAGTGAATATTATGCCTATTACTAAGCAGCGGAAGTTAGATTACACTAGGGCAGCCATGGTCATGTATTCAATTGAGTGAAAGCACAATGACAAATAGCTTCAGTGTAATAAGGATCAGGTAGGAAGAAGTTATGAAGCCAAACAGATCATACATTCATGTTGTGAAGATAAAAGATAAAGCAAGCATGCAATGGCTTCACAATGAATAACAGTAAGTCAAAGGAAGTGAAGATGAAACCAGTGACACGTTGAAGACAATGATTATGTTGGACCAGTTCCAGTTGCTGTGACAACTGTACGTCTGGTTGGAGCGGCTAGGTATTTAAACCTTAGGACACACAGTCCCGGACACCCAGTCAAGGATACTTAGTCCAAGACACCAGTCCTCACCTGTATTCTCCTTGAACTAAGGTCACACAGACCTCGTGCAATCACTCGTGGTAAGTCTTCAGGCGACTTCCAAACCTTCACAGACTTCGTTCACTGGCAATCCACAATTTCTCTTGGATGCTCAGAACGCGACGCTAACCGTCTGGAGGATGCACAGTCCTCAAGTGTAATAAGTCAGATCATCAGACACGAAGACTTAAGTGATGCCCAATTTACTCTGGCTCTGGGTGGTTAGGGCTTTTCTCCTCGCTAGGAATTTTCTCTCAAAGGCTTCGAGGTGGGTTGCTCTCAAACGACAAAGCCGTGCACTGAAATCTGAGCAGCCAACCGTTTATGGTTGTGGGGGTGGGCTATTTATAGCCACTTGGCAACCCGACCTGATTTGTCCGAAATGACCCTGGGTCACTAAGGAACTGACACGTGTACCAACGGTCGAATTTTGAACTCACACGGCAACTTTACTTGGGCTACAAGTAAAGCTGACTTGTCTGACTCTGGACAAGATTTGCTCTCATAGTCTTCGCTCGAAGACATAGGATTTGAATTAGGCATCACTTCAGTCATTCTGACTGGTTCTCTTGGACCCCACTTAACAGTACGGTGGTTCCTACGACAACATAAATGAAATAAAACTACGAAGGATCTAAGTCTTCGAGTTCCATAAGCTTCATAGGGAGTCTTCTCATGTCATTGTCTTCATAATGAATATCTTCATAAACCACCATTGTCTTCAATGTCTTCGTACATTTTTAGGGGTCATCTCTGGTAGTAAAACCGAATCAATGAGGGACTTCTACCTGTGTTTTCTGCAATTCTCACAAACACATTAGTCCCTCAACTAGGTTTGTCGTCAATACTCCAAAACCAACTAGGGGTGGCACTAGATGCACTTACAAGCTCCCCCTTTTTCCCGGCTGGAGGTCGTCAAGCGATCGTCTGCATTGAAGGTGCACGCCGGGCTTTCGCCCGTGTAAAAATGCAGTGGGTCAAGCTAGACGCCGTGAAGCTGATCAAGGAGGGGCCGCCGGAGGGCAAGGAGCACCGCCACCCCGAGATGTACTACGAGGGTGTTCTGCCGGGTGCCCGTCTTATCGCGGATGAGTGTTCAAAAGATGTAATATTTGAATGAG
>NC_053022.1:481642763-481656722 GCF_003073215.2 Triticum urartu | reverse complement strand
TTATCTTCGCAAAAGGATGTAAATAACAAGTAGCAGACGACCATCGAGTTTTCGTGTTTACAACTCAAAAGAACCAAATGAAGCAAAACAAGAGTTGCAAACACGAAGCAAGTATAACAAAACAAGGCACCCGCCCATATTGACCCGCTTGAAGACTATAAACATCATATGCTTCTCCCCCTTTTGTCAGGAATGACTAAAAAGGTTTGAAGACATAGAGTTTTCTACGCGTTCCCTGGCGCAGCAGGGTCGGTGGAGTTGTTTGGCGGTGCTGAGCTGTGAGGTGCTGAGGCAGGTGGTGGTGATGTAGCATCATCATCTTCATCAATGATCCTCGCAGTGACGGTGGCAGCAGATGAGGAATACTCAGAGTCTTCAAGTGACGGTGTGTTGCGCATCACAGCCCTCCTAGGAGGTGTGGTGTCAAATTTGAAGCGCTCTGTGAAGCCATCCTCTTCAAGTTCAGCTTCAGTGCAGTCATTGAGAGGCCTTTCCAAGTGCGGCGACAGGTTTCGTGTGCGACGAATGCATTCTTGGTTGCCAGATTTCTGATGCGATTGACGTCTTTCATGATGCTTCTCATCTGCCTCTTGAGCCAGTCGTGATGCCTATCTTGCTTTTGGTGAGGAGCCACAAGAAGCTCTCGGTCATTGAGTGCACGAGCGCGCTTCTTGGGTCTCTTTGCAGCTGTGCTGTCAGTGGCTTCAGTTGATGCAGGGGCACGTGTGGTGCCAGCCAATCGGATAACCCTGGAGATGGCTTCAACACCTTCAACATTCTGCGTGAAGCTCTGGTGTTTGCATTCTGAAGACTTATTGGTTGCTTGGCAGGCTCAGGATATATTGCTTCAGCAGAGGTGTCCACATCTGGCAAGAAGATCCGATGGTTGCGGGCTGAGGGCTGATATGAAGTTGCAGAGTGAATCTTGATCAGCCTCATAACCCAAGGAGCATAAAACTTCAAACCAAAGAGATCTGAGCCGGATGCTGCAAGTTGGCGTATAAGAGATCCTGTGCGTTGAAGCATTTGCCATGCAGAATACAGAAGATGAGAGTCTTCATTGCACCTTCAACCTTGGCATATGGAGAGTGCCCCTTAATGGGCCATAGAGTCCGCCTGACAATGTGATATATGGTTCTGGGCAGGTACTCTAAGTCTTCAACGAAGAACTCAGTTGGATAGGTGCATCATGAGGCAATGGCTTCATCATTGAGAGCATCTGACTCATATTTGGCTCAGGACGCTGAAATATGCTCTCAATTGCTTCAGCATGGGGTTGGCAGCCTTCTTCGAAGAATTCGCCAGGAGTGGGAAGGCCGGTAAGCTCAATGATATCGAAAGCATTGGCTTCATGATGGACATTGCCGGTCATCCACTCCAGGACCCAAGTTTTTGGATCTCTGTTGTAGCCTTTGATATGCAGGGTGGCATAGAACTGGAGCAGAAGCTCTTCATTCCAGTGCTCTTCATCGGTGATAAACGGCAGCAGACCCACTTGCTTGAAGCAATCCAGTGCGTCTTCCAGGCTAGGCAGGCCAGCAACAGCTTCAACCTCAAGGCGCTTGTGAGGAAAGATGCGGCCTTGGTTGTATAGGATGCATGAATAATAGCTGCGCTGTTGATAGCTCCAGAACCTATCTGATACAATCCGTTCCCTTGAATAAGGGTTCTTGGAGCTGTTGAAAAACGTGTTGTCTGCCCTGAAGCTGTTGATGTTGAAGGAGCCAGGAGCTGATGCAGGACCTGGGAACCTTGGCAGTCGTGGGATCGGCTTCTGGACCTGGGGCCTGTGCGCAACATGATAGTTGAATTGGGGACCGGCAGCAGACTCAGGCACAGAAGGTTCAGGAGCAGTAGCTTCAGTGTCTTCTGAAGCTGTTGTTGGGGAGGGCTCCACATTTGCTTCGGCGTTGTTTGTGGCAGCCTCAACATTTGCAGCCTCCACACGTGTAGTGGGAGGGACGAACTCAGGCACGTTCTCCTGGAGAACTGCTTCTTGTTGGTGCGGGGGAGTTGGAGCTTGTGGTATTTCTGCATGCTCTTCGGCTGATGCAGCCGGAATGTCGTCAGCAGCCTGAGCCCTTGGCCCTTTGCGAAGCCTACGGAATGTAGGCGACGCCGGTGGAGTTGCAGTGGGCTGGGGCTCATTATCTTCCTCCTGTGGGCGATCTGCCCACGATGCATCTTGTGTGATTGGCGTCAATGGACGACCAATGCTGATCAGTTCGCTTGTCTCAAGCTGAGGAAGGGCTGCATCACCTTGGACATTGTCTTGGAGACCAATGTCTTCAGCAGCGTTGGGGTCGGCTGCTGGAATGTCTTCAGCGTGCGGAGCCTCTATGAAAGCAGGCTCATGCACTGTTAACTGACGATCTGCGTCAGGATAGCGGACGGAGAGGGGTTCAACTATCAAGGGCTCTGTGGGAGCAGCCCGAGATTTCTTGGTCTTGCGCTTCTTGATGGTGGGGTCAGAAGGAGAGGCTTCAGAGTGTTTCCTCTTCCTAGCTTCAGCCTCTGCAGTCCGTGTCTTCTTGAGCTCTGAGGCGGTTGATCGACTCTTTGGCTTCGAGCCAGTCGTTGCAGTGGGGAAGACAATCGGAGCAGTTTCTGACCTTGGCGCCTCTGGTTCAGGCACAGCAGGCTTCTTTTTCTTCTTCGCGGCCATCTTGGGGTCGATGCCTGGACGCCCAAGTGCCTTGCGCTTTTCAGCCTCGTTGTAGGCTTGAACACATTTGTCAGCCAATGACTTCATCCTTTCACGCGAGCCTTGAGCTTCAGCACGCTTCTTCAGAAAGTTTTCTTTGAGATCATGCACATGATTTTGAAGCTTCTCACTTCCTGCACGCTGAGACTGGCCATGTGCTTCTTGAACTGAGCTTTTTCATGATCAATTTTCTGCTTCAGCTCAACGAATGCGCTGAGCAATGGCCAGTTCTGAAGCAATTGCGCCTTAAAGGCAACGCTGAGGCCTATGGGCAGCTGCAGATCGAAGCTTATGTCTGGTGAGGCAAACCATTCATCGATGAAGTTGTGGATGATGGCGACATCAAACAGAGGCAGATTGTTGAAGATTTCAGCCTCCTCCTTGCTCTTGATGAGCTGCTCAAGAGCGTCATCTCCAAGATCTTCATCGCTTGAGAGATCAAGAGTTTCGCAGCGCAGAATAGCAGCAGCTGTGAGCTCTTTGCCTGTGTGTGGCTGAGGCTTTCTTGGCTTCTTGGGGCTTGGAGACTCGTGATAATCTTCAGACTGCACACTGGCTTCAGGAGGTGCAGTTGCCAATGGCTTCGCTCTTGAGATTTTGGGAGAAGCGGCTGGCTTTGAAGCTTTTGGCTTCTTCTGCTTTGGCTTCGGCGCAGCAGGGGCGTCATCAGACTCAGTATCTGCTGGAGGGTCATTCACGGCAGTCCCTTGGACTAGGATGCGGGTGATGAGGCCTGCAAGATTGGCATACGGCCCGATGATATTGGGATCGGCGTCGCGTGTGCCATCTGCCCTTGGTTCAGAGGGACCAGGGTTGAAGTCTAATCCCAGCTTCTTCTTGTTTTGCTTTGCAGAGTTCTGAGCAAATTGGAAGTTGCGCTTGAACAGATTGTCATCGCGACACCAGAGAAGTGATGACGGATGTGCTTCAGCTGGCTGTGGTCCTCTCACCATGCATGGATAGAAGCCTTGAGCAATGGCTTCGTCTCTGGACCTGGGTACGAGATTTTTGTATAATACGTCTCCCCACGGTCTCTTGATGGCGCACTTTCGCATATACTCCTGAGTGACGAAGCGGTATTGGAAACCATTGCTCTGCCCAATATCTTCGATCCATTGGATTCGTTCTTGCGCTGACCATAGCTTTCTTCAGGATCAGTTTTGTACATCTCTGCCAATTCATCAGGCAGATCTTTGGACGTTCCACCACGTCGCTGTCTGCCTCCCTTCCTTGCTGCTGTTTCTAAAGCCATGAATCTTAACTTGGAAGGCTTCAAGATGTTCAAAGGCTTCAAAGGCTTCCTTTTGCTTGACCAACAAGAACTGGCTTCAGGAGAGTTGATGTGATGCTGTAAGTACTCTGCAAATGAATGCAGACTATGAGAACCAAAGGATTCTCCCACGGACATGTACCTGTGACAGCATTAAGGTGCGAGGGAAGGGGAAGAGGTCATATGCATTCTCAGAAGATTTTGAAGATAAATTGGTTTAGAAGACATTGACCTCAGCGTGCAAAGACATTCACTCATAGAAAAGAAGTTGGTTCCAGATTTGTACGAACCCACAGATCAGTACAAGTGAGGAATCTAACTACTTTATGAAGCACAAGTGAATATTCTAGGCAGTTATGAGATGCAGACTGAGAGAGATGTAACTTGTGAGAGCAGAAACTTCTTATGGCAGAAAGTGACTGAACTATAGGATCAAGAGAGGCTGTAAAAAGAGGTTTTATTTACCACACTTGGAACTGCTAGACGAAGTGGGAGTTGAGGCCGAGCAGTTCGATCCTCCGTGCCCTAACTTGGCGACGGAAGACACCTACGGCGACGGCGGAGAGAGCGATGTCCGCTGTCGGCGTGAAAACGGCGTCGGAGAGGTTGCGGCAGTGAAGCGCTTCGTCGCCGGCGTCGTCGAGAGCTAGCGGTGGCGCTAGGGTTCGTGCGAGGGTGGAAGAAGAGATAATGACCGCAGTGAATCGTGTATTTATAGGGATAGAGGCGGCACTGCGCTATTACTCAGGTGCCCCTGGCGATTCGCATCTGAACAGCACGTGGCCATCATGCGGTATTTTGGGGGCAGTTCCACATCCCACGCACGCCTTGATTGTCGGGTGTCGTTCCTACTTCTCCGGATTTCTTGTGGATGAATGAGCATTGAAAACGGTTTTAAAGTTTGTCTCTGTGTCTTCTGCTGACAAGGATGCAGAGAAGACATTCGACAGTTTCAATAGAATGCATACGACTTGGAGAGATAGAGTTTGAGGTAGAAAGCATGGAGAGGTTAGGGTCCGATCACATTCACTTAGTTCAAAAGATTCAAACAAGAAGACATAGCTATAAGTGAATGCTGTAGAGGACAGAACACCAGTATATATATATATATCTATATAATCAACGCAGTGAAGATAATCATGAAGACAAGTTGAAATTGAAGCCAAACCAAATGTGAAGAGATTGCAAGGTAACGCCATGAGTGGAACACTTCAACATAGAACGTTTGGTGGTGGTGTTACCCACCGTATAAGAAGTATTAGACTCAAACACGGCGCACAATTATCGTGGCGCTCCGAAGTCAATTTCCGCATTAATGTATTCACACTTAGAATGTATGTCTTCATTGATTGAAGATATACGTTACTTCGTGTGTTGCACATCTAAATCATCAATATGCATAAGTGTTAGGATGTGTGCCTGATCACAGGACATTTGAGGATTCCAAGATATTTAGAACACACCGTAACTTGCAAAATCTCTTCTCATCCAAGGGCTTGGTGAAGATATCTGCCAATTGCTCTTCAGTGTTGACGTGTATGATATCAATATCTTCCTTCACAACATGATCTCTGAGAAAGTGATGACGAATTTCAATGTGCTTTGTCTTCGAGTGCTGAACTGGGTTGTTGGCAATCTTGATGGCGCTTTCGTTGTCGCAGTAAAGTGGCACTTGCTTCAGATGAATGCCATAGTCCTTGAGAGTTTGCTTCATCCATAGAAGCTGAGCGCAGCAAGATCCAGCAGCAATGTATTCAAATTCAGCAGTGGAGAGGGATACACAGTTCTGCTTCTTTGAAGACCAACATACGAGTGATCGTCCCAGAAAGTGGCATGTGCCTGATGTAGACTTGCGATCAACTTTGTCACTAGCATAATCAGCATCCGAGAATCCAACCAGATCAAACTCTGAGCCCTTTGGAAACCATAGCCCTAGAGTTGGGGTGTGAGCCAAATATCGAAGAATTCGCTTCACAACTAAGTGATGCGACTCCTTTGGTGCCGCTTGAAATCGAGCACACATGCAAACACTAAGCATGATATCTGGCCTAGATGCACATAAATAAAGCAAAGACCCAATCATGGAGCGGTATACCTTTTGATCGAACTCTTTACCATTGTCGTCAGGACCTAGATGATGTTTGGCTGGCATTGGTGTTGTGAAGCCTTTGCAGTCTTGCATACCGAACTTCTTCAGGCAATCTTTGAGATACTTCTCTTGAGATATGAAGATGCCATTGCGCTGTTGTCGTATTTGAAGACCAAGGAAGAACTTCAGCTCCCCCATCATGGACATCTGATATTGCTCTTGCATCATATATCCAAACTCTTCACTGTACTTCTGATTGGTGCAGCCGAAGATAATGTCATCCACATATATTTGGCACACAAACAGTTCACCATCGTATGTCTTCGTGAAAAGAGTGGGATCCAGGGAACCAGGTATGAAGCCTTTGCTCTTCAGAAAGTACTTGAGTGTATCATACCAGGCCCTAGGGGCTTGTTTGAGGCCATACAGTGCCTTGTTGAGCTTGTATACCATGTCAGGATGTTTTGGATTTTCAAACCAGGCTGGGTTGTGCAACATACACTTCTTCTTCAATCTTGCCATTGAGAAAGGCACTCTTCTCACATCCATTTGATATAGAAGTATTATGATGATTTGCATAGGCCAGCAGTATGCGTATGGCTTCAAGCCTAGCCACAGGAGCAAAAGTTTCATCGAAGTCAATGCCCTCTACTTGAGTATATCCTTGAGCAACGAGACGAGCTTTGTTTCTGACAACTTGACCATGCTCATCTTGCTTGTTGCGGTATATCCATTTGGTGCCTATTATGTTGTGCTTCCGTGGATCGGACGCTTAACCAGTTCCCATACATTATTCAGCTCAAACTGTTGAAGCTCTTCTTGCATAGCTTGAATCCATTCAGGTTCCATGAAGGCTTCTTCAACTTTCTTGGGTTCTGATATTGAGACGAATGCGAAAGTGCCCACAGAAGATTTGCTAGCTGAGTTGCCCTTGAACGAGTGAGTGGACCAGGTGCATTGATGCTGTCAAGTATTTTGTCAATCTGCACTTCATTGCAACACGAGATGTAGGGCGAAGACTTTGCTCTTGCTGATCTGAGTTGTTGTTTGGAGGAATGTCTTCAGGCTGAGCATTGTCTTCATGTTGATCAGGTGCTGAGATGATGAGTTCTTCTTCAGGATGAGCTTCAGAAGGGTATAATCTCTCCCAGTTCCCATAGCTTGATTGATTCACTAAGCTGGGACTTCATCTAGCACATTTGGCAGTTGCTCTCTTTGTGAACCATTTGTTTCATCAAACCGTACATCCACTGTTTCGACCACTTTGTGATGGAAGAGATTGAAGACTCTGTAGGAGTGTGAATCCTTTCCATATCCAAGCATGAAGCCCTCATGTGCTTTTGGTGCAAACTTTGAGGTGT
Organism: Triticum urartu; assembly: GCF_003073215.2. Taxonomy (NCBI): domain Eukaryota; kingdom Viridiplantae; phylum Streptophyta; class Magnoliopsida; order Poales; family Poaceae; genus Triticum; species Triticum urartu. The sequence continues at coordinate 481,649,298 of NC_053022.1, read as the reverse complement.
GGTGTGGGTCCTTGATCCAGCATTTTGCGCCAAATACTCTGAAGTAACTGACATTTGGCTTCTTGCCAGTTAGGAGTTCATAAGATGTCTTGTTCAGAAGCTTGTGAAGATAAACACGATTGATTGTATGGCATGCAGTATCAATGGCTTCAGTCCAGAATTTTCTTGGAGTCTTGTATTCATCTAGCATTGTTCTGGCCATCTCAATGAGTGTTCTGTTCTTGCGTTCGACGACGCCATTCTGCTGTGGCGTGTATGGAGCTGAGAATTCATGTGTGATGCCCAAGGTATCCAGATATGTATCAAGGCCAGTGTTCTTGAATTCAGTGCCATTGTCACTTCTGATGTGCTTTATCTTGGCGCCAAAATTGTTCATAGCTCGATTTGCGAAGCGTCTGAAGACATCCTGCACTTCAGTCTTGTAAAGGATTATGTGCACCCAAGTATATCTAGAATAATCATCAACAATGACGAAGCCATAGAGGCAAGCAGTAGTAGTAAAAGTTGAGTAGTGAGTGGGACCGAAAAGATCCATGTGGAGCAGTTCGAAGGGTTGTGTAGTAGTCATGATTGTCTTCGAAGGATGTTTTGCCCTTGTCATCTTCCCTGCTTCACAGGCACCGCATAAATGATCTTTCTTGAACTTGACGCCCTCGATGCCTATGACATGCTTTTCTTCGCAAGGGTGTGGAGGTTCCTCATGCCAGCATGCCCAAGCCTTCGATGCCAAAGCCAGCATTCTGAAGCTTTTGCAAGAAGACATACTGCAAGTTGTGGTCCTGCTGAGAAATCTACCACGTACAAATCACCTTTCCGATACCCTTCAAACACTAGAGATTTGTCAGATTCCATTAGCACCAGGCAACGATATTTTCCAAACATTACAATCATATTCAAATCGCAAAGCATTGAGACAGACATTAAGTTGAAGCCAAGGGATTCAACAAGCATGACTTTATCCATGTGTTGATCCTTTGAGATTGCAACTCTACCTAGACCCAATACCTTACTTTTACCAGTGTCAGCAAATGTGATGTGGCTCTTGTCGGATGGACGTAAAGTTGAGTCCATAAGAAGGCTTCTTCTGCCAGTCATGTGATTTGTACACCCACTGTCAATAATCCATTCTGAAGACTTTGAAGTCGCTGGTGTCGTACCCTACAGTGCAGTTAGGGGGATAGGCTTCACGAAGAGAATTGTGAAGCATAAACATTTGACGAACCAGTGGGTTATGAAAACTTAGATCCAGATTAGGACTAATAGGGAGAGTAGCATGCGATTCAGGAGCAAAGTACATAATGATGCCATTCGGGCATTTTATCTTGCGCCCTACAAGATTTTTAAGGTCCCCAGCAATAGCATCAGAAGATTTTGTTTTTCTGCTGGAGACCTTTCCCTGCAAAAGAGAGTTAAGCTTTCTTAACCACCCACATCTTCAAGGGTGGCTTAGAAGCAATAAGTCTAAGTGCAGCATCTGAGAATTTTGGCTTTGAAGCCTTAGCAAACAGTCTAGCAGGTGGACAATAGTAATCATAAGAATAGGCAGAATAGTTCTTATTCATATGAACATGGCGGTTTGATGAACCGTTCTCATATTCATATGCCTGATTATGGTTTCCCTGCAAAACATTTGCGTTAGTGTGACTCTGGTGAGTCCTCTGTCTGTATGAAGCCTTTGGACCATATGAAGCCTTTGGTCTGAGGTTTGTCTTCTTCAAGTGAGGTGTCAAGAAGACATTCACAGGAAGATTTTCCAGACATGTTTTCGGAACCCAGATCTTCTTCATAAGGCGGTCCATTCCTGCAGTTAGTACCAATGTACCTGGCAAACACTTCACCATTCTGATTCTTAAACAGTTTGTAGTTTGCATCAAAGGATTCATCAATGATAATGGGGTTAGCACAAGTGAAGCCAGATAGATTGGATGGATCTGCTGAGGATTCCTTTGCAGCAACCCATGTGGTTTTGGGGTACTGCTCAGGTTTCCAGTAAGAGCCATCTGCATTAATTTTCCTCATGAACCCAACACCCTCTTTCCTAGGGTTTCGGTTCAGAATCTGCTTCTTAAGGACATCACATAGTGTCTGATGCCCTTTCAGACTTTTGTACATCCCTGTTTCAAGCAATGTCTTCAACCTAGCATTCTCATCAGCAATAGCAGTGGTATCCTCAGCAGAGGGGTTAGTTACCACGTCAACAGTTGAAGATATTGCAACAGCAGTAGCAGTGGAACATTCAGCAACAGAATTAGCATTATCACGCTCAATGCATTTAAGACATGGTGGTTCAAATCCTTCCTGAGCGGAACTGATCTGTTCGGCTCGAAGTGACTCATTTTCCTTTTGAAGATCTTCATGATCCGCTCTCAACTTCTCAAGATCTTGCTTCTTTTGAAGATAATCATAGGAAAGCTTTTCATGAGTAGTTGAGAGAGTCTCAAGACGATCTTCAAGTTCCTGATACTTAACGTGAAGATTTTTTATGTCTTCAATTAAGGATTCAGAACGAGTCATTTCAGCACCCAACAGATCATCGCTTCTGTCTAACAGTTTTTGAATATGTTCCATAGCTTTCTGTTGTTCAGTTGCAATTTTAGCAAGTGTTTTGTAGCTAGGTTTTGAATCACATTCAGAGTCATCGTCACTAGATGTTTCATAGCGAGTAGTGCGTGTGTTTACCTTGGCACCGCGTGCCATGAAGCAGTAGGTAGGAGTGGAGTCATTCTTGTCATTTGCGTCGGTCGGTGATGAGGTCATTGTCTTCAGTGTTGAAGATGGACTTGGCGACGTATGCTGTAGCCAGACTTGCAATGCCAGAATCAGACTCCTCCTCAGACTCCACCTCTGCCTCCTCAGAAGCGGACTCCTCCTCTGAATCCATTTCCTTGCCAACAAACGCACGTGCCTTGCCAGATGAGCTCTTCTTGTGTGATGAAGACTTTGAGGAAGACTTGGAAGAAGACTTTGAGTATTTCTTCTTCTTGTCGTCTGAGTCATATTCCTTGCTCTTCTTCTTCCTTCTGTTCTCATTGTCCCACTGTGGACACTCAGAGATGAAGTGTCCAGTTTTCTTGCACTTGTGACATGTTTTCTTCTTGTAGTCATGAGCAGAAGCTTCATCATTCCTTGAGCTTGATCGTGAAGATTTTCTGAAGCCTTTCTTCTTGGTGAATTTTTGGAACTTCTTCACTAGCATTGCAAGTTCTCTTCCAATGTCTTCAGGATCATCAGAACTGCAGTCAGATTCTTCTTCAGATGAGGAGACAACTTTTGCCTTCAAGGCGCAGAGTTCGCCCATAGTTTGGACCGTAGATATCTCTTTTCTCAGAAAGCTGAAACTCATGTGTGTTGAGCCTCTCAAGTATGTCAGACGGATCGAGTGTCTTGAAATCAGGACGTTCTTGAATCATCAGGGCCAGGATGTCAAACGAAACTATCAAGTGATCTCAGCAGCGTCTTGACGATTTCATGTTTGGTGATCTCAATGGCGCCGAGGGCTTGAAGCTCGTTTGTGATGTCAGTAAGTCTTTCAAATGTGTGCTGGACATTCTCATTGTCATTTCGCTTGAAGCGGTTGAAGAGATTGCGAAGGACACTAATTCTTTGATCTCTCTGGGTTGAGATGCCTTCATTAACTTTGGAGAGCTAGTCCCAGACCAGTTTGGATGTCTTCAAGGCACTCACACGGCCATACTGTCCTTTGGTCAGATGACCACAGATGATATTCTTAGCAGTAGAGTCCAGTTGAACGAATTTCTTGACATCAGCAGCAGTGACACCTTCTCCAGCCTTGGGAACGCCGTTCTCGACGACATACCATAGGTCGACATCAATGGCTTCAAGATGCATGCGCATCTTATTCTTCCAGTAGGGATATTCAGTTCCATCGAAGACGGGGCAAGCAGCGGAGACTTTGATTATCCCTGCAGTCGACATAGCTAAAACTCCAGGTGGTTAAACCGAATCACACAGAACAAGGGAGCACCTTGCTCTGATACCAATTGAAAGTGCGTTATATCGACTAGAGGGGGGGTGAATAGGCGATTTTTGTGAAAGTCTTCAAAATGAAAGTTATGAAGACAAACAGAATAGATAAGCCTATCACTATGCAGCGGAAGTTAGATTACACAAGGCAAGCCATGGTCAAGTATTCAATATAGTGAAAGCACAGTGACAAACAGCTTCAGTGTAATAAGGATCAGGTAGGAAGAAGTTATGAAGCCAAACAACTCATACAGTTACGTTGTGAAGACAAAAGATAGAGCAAGCATGCAATGGCTTCACAATGAATAACAGTAAGTCAAAGGAAGTGAAGATGAAACCAGTGACACGTTGAAGACAATGATTTGTTGGACCAGTTCCAGTTGCTGTGACAACTGTACGTCTGGTTGGAGCGGCTAGGTATTTAAACCAGGACACACAGTCCCGGACACCCAGTCCTGAACACGCAGCTCAGGACACCCAAGTCCTCACCGTTTTCTCCTTGAGCTAAGGTCACACAGACCTCGCCCAATCACTCTGGTAAGTCTTCAAGGTAGACTCCCAAACCTTCACAGACTTCGTTCACTGGCAATCCACAATGTCTCTTGGATGCTCTGAACGTGACGCCTAACCGTCTGGAGGATTCACAGTCCTCAAGTGTAATAAGTCTTCAGATCACACAGACAAGAAGACTTAAGTGATGCCCAATTTACTCTGGCTCTGGGTGGTTAGGGCTTTTCTCCTCACTGGAATTTTCTCTCAAAGGCTTCGAGGTGGGTTGCTCTCAAACGACAAAAGCCGTGCACTGAAATCTGAGCAGCCAACCGTTTATGGTTGTGGGGGTGGGCTATTTATAGCCACTTGGCAACCCGACCTGATTTGTCCGAAATGACCCTGGGTCACTAAGGAACTGACACGTGTCTCAACGGTCAGATTTCGAACTCTCATGGCAACTTTACTTGGGCTACAAGCAAAGCTGACTTGTCCGGCTCTGGACAAGATTTGCTCTCATTGTCTTCACTCGAAGACATAGGTTTTTGATTTAGGCATCACTTCAGTCATTCTGACTGGTTCTCCTGGACCCCACTTAACAGTACGGTGGTTCCTATGACTCAACACAAAAGAAAAAGAACTACGAAAGATCTAAGTCTTCGAGCTCCATAGGCTTCATAACGTGTCTTCTTTTGTCATAGTCTTCAATGTGAATATCTTCATATACCACCTTTGCTTCAATGTCTTCATACATTTTTAGGGGTCATCTCTGGTAGTAAAACCGAATCAATGAGGGACTTCTACCTGTGTTATCCTGCAATTCTCACAAACACATTAGTCCCTCAACTAGGTTTGTCGTCAATACTCCAAAACCAACTAGGGGTGGCACTAGATGCACTTACAATCTCCCCCTTTTTGGTGATTGATGACAAACTAGTTGAAGTTTTCAACGGGGAATATAAATCTGTGAATTGTAAAGGAATTGTCTTCATAAGTTGCAAGGCTCCCCCTGAAGATGTGCATATAAGTTAATTTGCTTTTGGAATGCAAATGCACATGGCAGGTTGTACTTGTGGAGATCAGCTTCAGCTTATGATGACAATCCACTATGCATGTGAAAGTATATGAAGATAATGACATGCATAATGGAAAATGGACGTCTGCAGAATGAGATGAGTGCGGAATTTATCGTCGCACATGCGGAATTTATCTTCGCAAAAGGAGTGGTAAAACAAGTAGCAGACGACCATCGAGTTTTAGTGTTTACAACTCAAAAGAACCAAATGAAGCAAAACAAGAGTTGCAAACACGAAGCAAGTATAACAAAACAAGGCACCCGCCCATATTGACCCGCTTGAAGACTATAAACATCATATGCTTCTCCCCCTTTTGTCAGGAATGACCAAAAAGGTTTGAAGACATAGAGTTTTCTACGCGTTCCCAGGCGCAGCAGGGTCGGTGGAGTTGTTTGGCGGTGCTGAGCTTTGAGGTGCTGAAGCGGGTGGTGGTGAAGTAGCATCATCATCTTCATCAATGATCCTCGCAGTGACGGTGGCAGCAGATGAGGAATACTCAGAGTCTTCAAGTGACGGTGTTTTGCGCATCACAGCCCTCCTAGGAGGTGTGGTGTCAAATTTGAAGCGCTCTGTGAAGCCATCCTCTTCAAGTTCAGCTTCAGTGCAGATCATTGAGAGCCCTTTCCACGTACGACGGCAAGTCTCATGTGTAACGAAGGCATTCTTGGTGGCCAGGTTTCGAAGACGATTGACATCCACCAAGAGGCTCTTCATCTGACGTTTCAGCCAGTCGTGATGCCTATCTTGCTTTTGGTGAAGGGCCACAAGAAGCTCTCGGTCAGTGAGGACACGAGCACGCTTCTTGGGTCTTGGAGCGTTTGTGCTATCTGTGGCTTCAGTTGATGCTGGTGCACGTGTAGTGCCAGCCATAGGATAGACCCTGGACATGGCTTCAACACCTTCAACATTCTGCGTGAAGCTCTGGTGTTCGGCATTCTGAAGACTTATTGGTTGCTTGGCAGGCTCAGGGTATATTGCTTCAGCAG
>NC_053022.1:481623000-481641763 GCF_003073215.2 Triticum urartu | reverse complement strand
CATGCATTGTCTTCAATGTCTTCGTACATTTTTAGGGGTCATCTCTGGTAGTAAAACCGAATCAATGAGGGACTTCTACCTGTGTTATCCTGCAATTCTCACAAACACATTAGTCCCTCAACTAGGTTTGTCGTCAATACTCCAAAACCAACTAGGGGTGGCACTAGATGCACTTACAATCTCCCCCTTTTTGGTGATTGATGACAAACTAGTTGAAGTTTTCAACGGGGAATATAATCTGTGAAATTGTAAAGAATTGTCTTCATAAGTTGCAAGGGCTCCCCCTGAAGATGTGCATATAAGTAATTTGCTTTGAATGCAAATGCACATGGCAGGTTGTACTTGTGGAGATCCACTTCAACTTATGATGACAATCCACTATGCATGTGAAAGTATATGAAGATAATGACATGCATAATGGAAAATGGACGTCTGCAGAATGAGATGAGTGCGGAATTTATGTCGCACGGAATATTGCAGGAGTGACAAACAGGTAGCAGACGACCATCAAGGCTAAGTGTTACAACTCAATGAAGCAAATGTAGCAAAAACGGGAGTTGTAAGCACGAAGCAAAATGTAGCAAAATATGAAGGCACCCGCCCATAGTGACCCGCTTGAAGACTATAACCATCATATGCTTCTCCCCCTTTTGTCAGTGATGACCAAAAAGGTTTGAAGACATAGAGGTTTCTACGCGTTCCCAGGCGCAGCAGGGTCGGTGGAGTTGTTTGGCGGCGGTGCAGACGAGCTTGGTGCAGATTCGACGCGCGTTGAAGCAGGTGGAGATGATGTCGCGTCGTCTTCTTCTTCAATAATCCGGGCAGACACGGTGGCAGCAGAAGAAGAGAACTCTGACTCTTCAAGTGATGGTGTGCTTCGCATCACAGCTCTTCTTGGAGGTGTGGTGTCAAATTGAAGTGCTCTGTGAAGCCATCCTCTTGCAGTTCAGCTTCAGTGCACATCATGGTGACGCCTTTCCAAGTGCGGCGACAGGTCTCGTGTGCGACAAATGCATTCTTGGTTGCCAGATTTCTGATGCGATTGACGTCTTGCATGATGCTTCTCATCTGCCTCTTTGAGCCAGTCGTGATGCCTATCTTGCTTTTGGTGAAGAGCCACAAGAAGCTCTCGGTCATTGAGTGACGAGCGCGCTTCTTGGGTCTCTTGCAGCTGTGCTGTAGTGGCTTCAGTTGATGCAGGGGCACGTGTGGTGCCAGCCATTGGATACACTCGGGAGAGAGCTTCAACACCTTCAATATTTTGAGTGAAGCTCTGGTGTTCTGCATTTTGAAGACTTAATGGTTGCTTGCCAGGCTCTGGATATATTGCTTCAGCAGATGTGTCCACATCTGGCAAAAATATCCTATGGTTGCGGGCTGAGGGTTGATAGGAGATTGCAGAGTGAAGCTTGATCAGCCTCATAACCCAAGGAGCATAGAACTTCAATCCAAACAATTCTGAGGCAGACGCTGCAAGTTGACGGATGAAGAGATCCTGTGCGTTGAAGCATTTGCCATGAAGAATGCAGAAGATGAGAGTCTTCATTGCACCTTCAATTGTTGCATATCGAGAGTGTCCCTTTACGGGCCAGAGAGTCCGCCTTATGATGTGATATATTGTTCTGGGCAGGTACTCTAAGTCTTCAACGAAGAACCTAGTTGGATAGGGTGCATTAGGAGGCAATGGCTTCATCATTGAGAGCATCTGACTCATATCTGGCTCAGGACGCTGAAATATGCTCTCAATTGCTTCAGCATGGAGTTGGCAGCCTTCTTCAAAGATTCGCCAGGAGTGGGAAGGCCGGTAAGCTCAATTATGTCGAAAGCATTGGCTTCATGATGGACATTGCCGGTCATCCACTCCAGGACCCATGTCTTCGGATCTCTGTTATAGCCTTTGATATGCAGGGTGGCATAGAACTGGAGCAGAAGCTCTTCGTTCCAGTGCTCTTCATCGGTGATAAACGGCAGCAGACCCACTTGCTTGAAGCAATCCAATGCTTCTTCCAGACCAGGCAGACCAGCAACAGCTTCAACCTCAAGGCGCTTGTGAGGAAAGATGCGGCCTTGGTTGTACAGGATGCATGAATAATAGCTGCGCTGTTGATAGCTCCAGAACCTATCTGATACAATCCGTTCCCTTGAATAGGGGTTCTTGGAGGTGTCAAAAAAAGTGTTGTCTGCCCTGAAGCTGTTGATGTTGAAGGAGCCAGGAGCTGATGCAGGACCTGGGAACCTTGGCAGTCGTGGGATCGGCTTCTGGACCTGGGGCCTGTGCGCAACATGATAGTTGAATTGGGGACCCGCAGCAGACTCAGGCACAGAAGGTTCAGGAGCAGTAGCTTCATTGTCTTCTGAAGCTATTGTTTGGGCGGGGTCCACATTTGCTTCGGCGTTGTTTGTGGCAGCCTCAACATTTGCAGCCTCCACACGTGTAGTGGGAGGGACGAACTCAGGCACGTTCTCCTAGAGAACTGCTTCTTGTTGGTGCGGGGGAGTTGAAGCTTGTGGTATTTCTTCATGCTCTTCGGCTGATGCAGCTGGAATGTCGTCAGCAGTCTGAGCCCTTGGCCCTTTGCGAAGCCTACGGAATGTAGGCGCCGGTGGAGTTGCAGTGGGTTGGGGCTCATTATCTTCCTCCTGTGGGCGATCTGCCCACGATGCATCTTGTGTGATTGGCGTCAATGGATGACCAATGCTGATCTGTTCGCTTGATTCAAGCTGAGGAAGGGCTGCATCACCTTGTATTGTCTTGGAGACCAATGTCTTCAGCAGCGTTGGGGTCGGCTGCTGGAATGTCTTCACGTGCGGAGTCTCTGTGAAGGCAGGCTCATGCACTGTTAACTGATGATCTGCGTCAGGATAGCGGACGGAGAGGGGTTCAACTATCAAGGGCTCTGTGGGAGCAGCCCGAGATTTCTTGGTCTTGCGCTTCTTGATGGTGGGGTCAGAAGGAGAGGCTTCAGAGTGTTTCCTCTTCCTAGCTTCAGCCTCTGCAGTCCGTGTCTTCTTGAGCTCTGAGGCGGTTGATCGACTCTTTGGCTTCGAGCCAGTCGTTGCAGTGGGGAAGACAATCGGAGCATTTTCTGACCTTGGCGCCTCTGGTTCAGGCACAACAGGCTTTTTCTTCTTCGCGGCCATCCTGGGGTCAATGCCTGGACGCCCAAGTGTCTTGCGCTTCTCGGCCTCATTGTAGGCCTGCACGCAGCGATCAGCCAAAGTCTTCATGCGCTCTCGCGAGCCTTGAGCTTCGGCACGCGTCTTCAGAAAGTTATCTTTCAGCTCGTGCAACATGATCTTGAAGTCTTTCACTTCTTGCACGCTGAGCTTGGCCACGTGCTTCTTGAACTGAGCCTTTTCATAATCAATTTTCTGCTTCAGTTCGACAATGCGTTGGGCTATTGCAAGTTCTGAAGCAATTGCGCCTTGAAAGGCAACGCTGAGGCCTATGGGCAGCTGCAGATCGTCGAAGCTGATGTCCGGTGAGGAAAACCATTCATCGATGAAATTGTGGATGATGGCGACATCAAACAGAGGCAGATTGTTGAAGATTTCAGCCTCCTCCTTGCTCTTGATGAGCTGCTCAAGAGCATCATCTCCAAGATCTTCATCGCATGATAGATCAATGGTTTCGCACCGCAGAATGGCAGCAGCTGTGAGCTCTTTGCCTGTGTGTGGCTGAGGCTTCTCGGCTTCTTGGGGCTTGGACACTCGTGATAAGCCTTCTGACTGCACACTGGCTTCAGGAGGTGCAGTTGCCAATGGCTTCGCTCATGAGATTTTGGGAGAAGCGGCTGGCTTTGAAGCTTTGCTTTGGCTTCGGCGCAGCAGGGGCGTCATCAGACTCAGTATCTGCTGGAGGGTCATTCACGGAAGTCCCTTGGACTAGGATGCGGGTGATGAGGCCTGCAAAATTGGCATACGGCCCGATGATATTGGGATCGGCGTCACGTGTGCCATCTGCCCTTGGTGAGGAGGGACCAGGGTTGAAGTCAAGCCCAAATTTCTTCTTGTTTTGCTTTGCAGAGTTCTGAGCAAATTGGAAGTTGCGCTTGAACAGATTGTCATCGCGACACCAGAGAAGTGATGACGGATGTGCTTCAGCTGGCTGTGGTCTTCTCACCATGCATGGATAGAAGCCTTGAGCAATGGCTTCATCTCTGGACCTGGGTACGAGATTTTTGTATAATACGTCTCCCCACGGTCTCTTGATGGCGCACTTCTCCACATATTCCTGAGTGACGAAGCGGTATTGAAACCACTGCTCTCCCCAATATCTTCGAATCCATTGGATTCGTGTCTTGCGCTGACCATAGCTTTCTTCAGGATCATTTTTGTACATCTCTGCCAATTCATCAGGCAGATCTTTAGACGTTCCACCACGTCGCTGTCTGCCTCCCTTCCTTGCTGCTGTTTCTAAAGCCATGAATCTTAACTTGGAAGGCTTCAAGATGTTCACTTTCAAAGGCTTCAAAGGCTTTCTTTTTCTGGACAAACAGGAACTGGCTTCAGGAGAGTTTATGTGATGCTGTTAGGAATTCTGCAAATGAATGCAGACTATGAGAACAAAGGATCTCCCACGGACATGTACCTGTGACAGCATTAAGGTGCGAGGGAAGGGGAAGAGGTCATATGCATTCTCAGAAGATTTTGAAGATAAATCAGTTTAGAAGACATTGACCTCATTGTGCGAAGACATTCACTTATAGATAAGAAGTTGGTTCCAGATTTGTACGAACCCATAGATCAGTACAAGTGAGGAATCTAACTACTTTATGAAGCACAAGTGAATATACTAGGCATGTTATGAGATGCAGCGAGAGATCTAACTGGTGTGAAGAGAAACTTCTTATGGTAGAAAGTGACAGAACCAAGAGATCAAAAGAGGCTGTAAAAAGAAGTTTTATTTACCACACTGGAACTGCTAGACGGAAGGAAGTTGATGCGAGCAGTTCAGTCCTCCGTGCCCTAACTTGGCGACGGAAAACACCTCGGCGACGGCGGAGAGGACGATGTCCGCGGTCGGCGTGAGGACGGCGTTGGAGAGGTTGCGGCAGCGAAGCGCTTCGTCTCCGGCGTCGTCGAGTGCTAGCGGTGGCGCTAGGGTTCGTGCGAGGATGGAAGAAGGAGATAATGACCGTGGTAAGTGTGAATTTATATACTCAGAGGCGGCACTGTGCTTTTACGCAGGTGCCCCTGGCGGTTCGCATTTGAGGCAAGCGTGGCCAGTTAGCGGAAGTTTGGGGTTTGTTCCACGACCCACGCACGCCTAAATTTTCAGGCGGTCGTTCCTGCTTCTCCGGATCTTAGGTGGAGGAATGAGCATTAACAACGGACTTTTATGGTTGTCTCTATGTCTTCGGCTGACAAGGACACAGTGAAGATTTCGACAGTTTCAACAGAATGCATATGACTTGGAGAGATAGAGTTTGAGATAGAAAGCATAGAGAGGTTAGGGTCCGATCACATTCACTTAGTTCAAAAGATTCAACCAAGAAGACATAGCTATAAGTGAATGCTGTAGAGGACAGAACAAGTATATATATATATATATATATTATTTAATCAACGCAGTGAAGATAATCATGAAGACATATTGAGATTGAAGCCAAACCAAATGTGAAGACATTGCGAGGTAACGCCATGAGTGAAACACTTCAAATGGAACGTTTGGTGGTGGCGTTACCCACCGTATAGGAAGTATTAGACCCAGACACGGCGCACAATTATCGTGGCGCTCCGAAGTCAAATTCCACATTAATGTATTCACACTTAGAATGTATGTCTTCATTGATTGAAGATATTTACTTCGTGTGTTGCACATCTAAGTCATCAATATGCATAAGTGTTAGGATGTGTGCCTGATCACAGGACATTTGAGGATTCCAAGATATTTAGCTCACACCGTAACTTGCAAAACCTCTTCTCATCCAAGGGCTTGGTGAAGATATCTGCCAATTGCTCTTCAGTGTTGACGTGTATGATATCAATGTCTTCCTTCACAACATGATCTGAGAAAGTGATGGCGAATTTCAATGTGCTTTGTCTTCGAGTGCTGAACTGGGTTGTTGGCAATCTTGATGGCGCTTTCGTTGTCGCAGTAAAGTGGCACTTGCTTCAGATGAATGCCATAATCCTTGAGTGTTTGCTTCATCCACAGAAGCTGAGCGCAGCAAGATCCAGCAGCAATGTATTCAGATTCAGCAGTGGAGAGAGATACACAGTTCTGCTTCTTTGAAGACCAACATACAAGTGATCGTCCCAGAAAGTGACATGTGCCTGATGTAGACTTGCGATCAACTTTGTCACCAGCATAATCAGCATCCGAGAATCCAACCAGATCAAACTCTGAGCCCTTTGGATACCATAATCCTAGAGTTGGGGTGTGAGCCAAATATCGAAGAATTCGCTTCACAGCTAAGTGATGCGACTCCTTTGGTGCCGCTTGAAATCGAGCACACATGCAAACACTAAGCATGATATCTGGCCTAGATGCACATAAATAAAGCAAAGACCAATCATGGAGCGGTATACCTTTTGATCGAACTCTTTACCATTGTCGTCAGGACCTAGATGATGTTTGGCTGGCATTGGTGTTGTGAAGCCTTTGCAGTCTTGCATACCGAACTTCTTCAGGCAATCTTTGAGATATTTCTCTTGAGATATGAAGATGCCATTGCGTTGTTGTCGTATTTGAAGACCAGAGGAAGAACTTCAGCTCCCCCATCATGGACATCTGATATTGCTCTTGCATCATATATCCAAACTCTTCACTATACTTCTGATTGGTGCAGCCGAAGATAATGTCATCCACATATATTTGGCACACAAACAGTTCACCATCATATGTCTTCGTGAAAAGAGTGGGATCCAGGGAACCAGGTATGAAGCCTTTGCTCTTTCAGAAAGTACTTGAGTGTATCATACCAGGCCCTAGGGGCTTGTTTGAGGCCATACAGTGCCTTGTTGAGCTTGTATACCATATCAGGATGTTTTGGATTTTCAAAGCCAGGTGGTTGTGCAACATACACTTCTTCTTCAATCTTGCCATTGAGAAAGGCACTTTTCACATCCATTTGATATAGAAGTATGTTATGATGATTTGCATAGGCCAGCAGTATGCGTATGGCTTCAAGCCTAGCCATAGGAGAAAAAGTTTCATCGAAGTCAATTCCCTCCACTTGAGTATATCCTTGAGCAACGAGACGAGCTTTGTTTCTGACAACTTGACCATGCTCATCTTGCTTGTTGCGGTATATCCATTTGGTGCCTATTATGTTGTGCTTCCGTGGATCAGGACGCTTAACCAGTTCCCATACATTATTCAGCTCAAACTGTTGAAGCTCTTCTTGCATAGCTTGAATCCATTCAGGTTCCATGAAGGCTTCTTCAACTTTCTTGAGTTCTGATATTGAGACGAATGCGAAATGCCCACAGAAGTTTGTTAGCTGAGTTGCCCTTGAACAAGTGAGTGGACCAGGTGCATTGATGCTGTCAAGTATTTTTGTCAATCTGTACTTCATTGCACACGAGGATGTATAGGGCGAAGACTTTGCTCTTGCTGATCTGTGTTGTCATTTGGAGGTATATCTTCAGGCTGAGCATTGTTTCATGTGGATCAGGTGCTGAGATGATAAGTTCTTCTTCAGGATGAGCTTCAGAAGGTACAATCTCTCCAGTTCCCATAAGCTTGATTGATTCACTAGCTGGAACTTCATCTAGCACATTTGGCAATTGCTCTCTTTGTGATCCATTGGTTTCATCGAACCGCACATCCACTGTTTCAACCACTTTGTAGTGGAAGAGATTGAAGACTCTGTAGGAGTGCGAATCCTTTCCATATCCAAGCATGCCTCATGTGCTTTTGGTGCAAACTTTGAGGTGTGGTGTGGGTCCTTGATCCAGCTTTTGCGCCAAATACTCTGAAGTAACTGACATTTGGCTTCTTGCCAGTTAGGATTCATAAGATGTCTTGTTCAGAAGCTTGTGAAGATAAACACGATTGATTGTATGGCATGCAGTATCAATGGCTTCAGTCCAGAATTTTCTTGGAGTCTTGTATTCATCTAGCATTGTTCTGGCCATCTCAATGAGTGTTCTGTTCTTGCGTTCGACGACGCCATTCTGCTGTGGCGTGTATGGGCTGAGAATTCATGTGTGATGCCCAAGGTATCAAGATATGTATCAAGGCCAGTGTTCTTGAATTCAGTGCCATTGTCACTTCTGATGTGCTTTATCTTGGCGCCAAAATTGTTCATAGCTCGATTGGCGAAGCGTCTGAAGACATCCTGCACTTCAGTCTTGTAAAGGATTATGTGTACCCAAGTATATCTAGAGTAATCATCAACAATGACGAAGCCATAGAGGCAAGCAGAAGTAGTAAAAGTTGAGTAGTGAGTGGGACCGAAAAGATCCATGTGAGCAGTTCGAAGGGTTGTGTAGTAGTCATGATTGTCTTCGAAGGATGTTTTGCCCTTGTCATCTTCCCTGCTTCACAGGCACCGCATAATGATCTTTCTTGAACTTGACGCCCTCGATGCCTATGACGTGCTTTTTCTTCGCAAGGGTGTGGAGGTTCCTCATGCCAGCATGCCCAAGCCTTCGATGCCAAAGCCAGCATTCTGAAGCTTTTGCAAGAAGACATACTGCAAGTTGTGGTCCTGCTGAGAAATCTACCACGTACAAATCACCTTTCCGATACCCTTCAAACACTAGAGATTTGTCAGATTCCATTAGCACCAGGCAACGATATTTTCCAAACATTACAATCATATTCAAATCGCAAAGCATTGAGACAGACATTAAGTTGAAGCCAAGGGATTCAACAAGCATGACTTTATCCATGTGTTGATCCTTTGAGATTGCAACTCTACCTAGACCCAATACCTTACTTTTACCAGTGTCAGCAAATGTGATGTGGCTCTTGTCGGATGGACGTAAGTTGAGTCCATAAGAAGGCTTCTTTTGCCAGTCATGTGATTTGTACACCCACTGTCAATAATCCATTCTGAAGACTTTGAAGTCGCTGGTGTCGTACCCTACAGTGCAGTTAGGGGGATAGGCTTCACGAAGAGAATTGTGAAGCATAAACATTTGACGAACCAGTGGGTTATGAAAACTTAGATCCAGATTAGGACTAATAGGGAGAGTAGCATGCGATTCAGGAGCAAAGTACATAATGATGCCATTCGGGCATTTTATCTTGCGCCCTACAAGATTTTTAAGGTCCCCAGCAATAGCATCAGAAGATTTTGTTTTTCTGCTGGAGACCTTTCCCTGCAAAAGAGAGTTAAGCTTTCTTAACCACCCACATCTTCAAGGGTGGCTTAGAAGCAATAAGTCTAAGTGCAGCATCTGAGAATTTTGGCTTTGGAGCCCTAGCAAACAGTCTAGCAGGGGACAATATACTCATAAGAATAAGCAGAATAATTTTTGGTCATATGAACATGACGGTTCGATGAACCGCTCTCATTCATATGCCTGAGTATGGTTTCCCTGCAAAACATTTGCGTTAGTGTGACTCAGGTGTGTCCTCTGTTTGTATGAAGCCTTGGACCGTATGAAGCCTTTGGTCTGAGGTTTGTCTTCTTCAAGTGAGGTGTCATGAAGACATTCACAGGAAGATTTTCCAGACATTTTTCGGAACCCAGATTCTTCATAGGCGGTCCATTCCTGCAGTTAGTACCAATGTACCTGGCAAACACTTCACCATTCTGATTCTTAAACAGTTTATAGTTTGCATCAAAGGATTCATCAATGATAATGGGGTTAGCACAAGTGAAGCCAGACAGATTGGATGGATCTGCTGAAGGTTCCTTTGCAGCAACCCATGTGGTTTTGGGGTACTGCTCAGGTTTCCAGTAAGAGCCATCTCGCATTAATTTTCCTCACGAACCCAACACCCTCTTTCCTAGGGTTTCGGTTCAGAATCTGCTTCTTAAGGACATCACATAGTGTCTGATGCCCTTTAGACTTTTGTACATCCCTGTTTCAAGCAATGTCTTCAACCTAGCATTCTCATCAGCAATAGCAGTGGTATCCTCAGAAGAGGGGTTAGTTACCACGTTAACAGTTGAAGATATTGCAACAGTAGTAGCAGTGGAACATTCAGCAACAGAATTAGCATTATCACGCTCAATGCATTTAAGACATGGTGGTTCAAATCCTTCCTGAGCGGGACTGATCTGTTCGGAGCGAAGTGACTCATTTTCCTTTTGAAGATCTTCATGATCCGCTCTCAACTTCTCAAGATCTTGCTTCTTTTGAAGATAATCATAGGAGAGCTTTTCATGAGTAGTTGAGAGAGTCTCAAGACGATCTTCAAGTTCCTGATACTTAACGTGAAGATTTTTTATGTCTTCAATTAAGGATTCAGAACGAGTCATTTCGGCACCCAACAGATCATCGCTTCTGTCTAACAGTTTTTGAATATGTTCCATAGCTTTCTGTTGTTCAGTTGCAATTTTAGCAAGTGTTCTGTAGCTAGGTTTTGAATCACATTCAGAGTCATCGTCACTAGATGTTTCATAGCGAGTAGTGCGTGTGTTTACCTTGGCACCGCGTGCCATGAAGCAGTAGGTAGGAGTGGAGTCGTTCTTGTCATTTGCGTCGGTGTCGGTGATGCAGTCATTGTCTTCAGTGTTGAAGATGGACTTGGCGACGTATGCTGTAGCCAGACTCGCAATGCCAGAATCAGACTCCTCCTCAGACTCCACCTCTGCCTCCTCAGATGCGGACTCCTCCTCTGAATCCATCTCCTTTCCAACAAACGCACGTGCCTTGCCAGATGAGCTCTTCTTGTGTGATGAAGACTTTGATGAAGACTTGGAAGAAGACTTTGAGTATTTCTTCTTCTTCTTGTCGTCAGAATCATATTCCTTGCTCTTCTTCTTCTTTCTGTTCTCATTGTCCCACTGTGGACACTCAGAGATGAAGTGTCCAGTTTTCTTGCACTTGTGGCATGTTTTCTTCTTGTAGTCATGAGCAGAAGCTTCATCATTCCTTGAGCTTGATCGTGAAGACTTTCTGAAGCCTTTCTTCTTGGTGAATTTTTGGAACTTCTTCACTAGCATTGCAAGTTCCCTTCCAATGTCTTCAGGATCATCAGAACTGCTGTCAGATTCTTCTTCAGATGAGGAAACAGCTTTTGCCTTCAAGGCACGAGTTCGCCCATAGTTTGGACCGTAGATATCTCTTTTCTTAGAAAGCTGAAACTCATGTGTGTTGAGCCTCTCAAGTATGTCAGACGGATCGAGTGTCTTGAAATCAGGACGTTCTTGAATCATCAGGGCTAGGATGTCAAACGAACTGATCAAGTGATCTCAGCAGCGTTCTTGACGATTTCATGTTTGGTGATCTCAGTGGCGCCGAGGGCTTGAAGCTCATTTGTGATGTCAGTGAGTCTATCAAATGTGTGCTGGACATTCTCATTGTCATTTCGCTTGAAGCGGTTGAAGAGATTGCGAAGGACACTGATTGCTTGATCTCTCTGGGTTGAGATGCCTTCATTGACCTTGGAGAGCCAGTCCCAGACTAGCTTTGGATGTTTCAAGACTCACACGACCATACTGTCCTTTGGTCAGATGACCACAGATGATGTTCTTGGCAGTAGAGTCCAGTTGAACGAACTTCTTGACATCAGCAGAGTGACACCTTCTCCAGCCTTGGGAACGCCGTTTCTTGACGACATACCAGAGGTCGACATCAATGGCTTCAAGATGCATGCGCATCTTATTCTTCCAGTAGGGATATTCAGTTCCATCGAAGACGGGGCAGCGGAGACTTTGATTATCCCTGCAGTCGACATAGCTAAAACTCCAGGTGGTTAAACCGAATCACACAGAACAAGGGAGTACCTTGCTCTGATACCAATTGAAAGTGCGTTATATCGACTAGAGGGGGGGGGGTGAATAGGCGATTTTTATGAAAGTCTTCAAAAAGAAGTTATGAAGACAAACGTGAAGATTATGCCTATTACTGCAGCGGAGTTAGATTACACTAGGGCAGCCATGGTCATGTATTCAATTGAGTGAAAGCACAATGACAAACAGCTTCAGTGTAATAAGGATCAGGTAGGAAGAAGTTATGAAGCCAAACAGATCATACATTCATGTTGTGAAGACAAAAGATAAAGCAAGCATGCAATGGCTTCACAATGAATAACTGTAAGTCAAAGGAAGTGAAGATGAAACCAGTGACACGTTGAAGACAATGATTTGTTGGACCAGTTCCAGTTGCTGTGACAACTGTACGTCTGGTTGGAGCGGCTAGGTATTTAAACCAAAGGACACACAGTCCCGGACACCCAGTCAAGGACACTTAGTCCAAGACACCCAGTCCTCACCGTATTCTCCTTGACTAAGGTCACACAGACCTCGTCCAATCACTCGGGTAAGTCTTCAGGCGACTTCCAAACCTTCACAGACTTCGTTCACTGGCAATCCACAATTTCTCTTGGATGCTCTGAACGCGACGCCTAACCGTCTGGAGGATGCACAGTCCTCAAGTGTAATAAGTCTTCAGATCACACAGACAAGAAGACTTAAGTGATGCCCAATTTACTCTGGCTCTGGGTGGTTAGGGCTTTTCTCCTCTAGGAATTTTCTCTCAAAGGCTTCGAGGTGGGTTGCTCTCAAACGACAAAAGCCGTGCACTGAATCTGAGCAGCCAACCGTTTATGGTTGTGGGGGTGGACTATTTATAGCCACTTGGCAACCCGACCTGATTTGTCCGAAATGACCCTGGGTCACTAAGGAACTGACACGTGTACCAACGGTCGAATTTTGAACTCACACGGCAACTTTACTTGGGCTACAAGTAAAGCTGACTTGTCTGACTCTGGACAAGATTTGCTCTCATAGTCTTCGCTCGAAGACATAGGATTTGAATTAGGCATCACTTCAGTCATTCTGACTGGTTCTCTTGGACCCCACTTAACAGTACGGTGGTTCCTATGACACAACATAAATGAAATAAAACTACGAAGGATCTAAGTCTTCGAGTTCCATAAGCTTCATAGGGAGTCTTCTCATGTCATTGTCTTCAATATGAATATCTTCATAAACCACCATTGTCTTCAATGTCTTCGTACATTTTAGGGGTCATCTCTGGTAGTAAAACCGAATCAATGAGGGACTTCTACCTGTGTTTTCCTGCAATTCTCACAAACACATTAGTCCCTCAACTAGGTTTGTCGTCAATACTCCAAAACCAACTAGGGGTGGCACTAGATGCACTTACAAGAATAATCCGCCTTTTGGTACCAATTTAGCAAAGGCCTTCCAAATAGTGATATTCGGAAGTCTCTTGCTGAACTTTGTACCAAAAAGCGAATTATCCTATCTGGGACTCCGTTCCAGAACAACTTTGAAGAGCTTCGTACCATCATGCACATGTTACTTTCGCCTAATGATGAAGACATGGTTTTGTTGAATCCCTTGACACTAGGCAACCTCCCGACCCCTCGGCGATCCTATCGAACATGAGAGGAAGAAGAGGATAAAAGAAGAGGAAGAAGAAAAAAAGAGGAGAAGAAAGAATAGAGGAGATCTTCTCCTCTATTCTTTCTTCTCCTCTTATTTTTCTTCTTCTTCCTTTTTTTATCGGGAACGAGGGTCGTCGAGGGACATAGATGTAGTGTCGTCGTTGTCGATATATACCCCCTCCCGATAGCTTACTATGATTAGGTAGCTAGTTCTACGTTTGGCACTAATATATCCATCTGTCATGTTTGAATAATAATTTCCATGTTGTAAATATTTGTAGAAACTATGGACACCGCCCTAGACGAAGCAACAAAAGAAGCGTTGTTGAGGGACATAATCGTAGAAGGAAGTGATGCCATCTCGTTGTTTCTCAACGAAACTGATGGTCTGGAAGGAGAGGGTGAACAAGCTGGCTACGGTGACCTAATGCCGGTGCAAGAAGAACATGAGGACGGCTCCGGTGACCCAATGCCAGTGCAAGAAGGAGACCGTGATGACGGCTCCGGTGACCAACCGAGTCTGGCCAGGTATATATATATTAGTTAAGCCTATGCTGACTAGCTGATTGATGCATTCATTGTTTTGGTATGTACACATATTAATTAAGTCTTTGTTCTTTTTTCTAGCCCTCCGGATCGAGCACAACTTCGGTAAAGAGACGAGGCCCGAAGAAAAAGTTGAGCTCGGATGAAAAGTTTGAGATCATAGCAATCGCGCCCGACGGCCAACCTATTGAACCCCTCCGGACAAAGAGCGCATTTGTTGCTCAGTGCAGGGTTCTGGTTAGGGACAAGATCCCGATAAGCATCCAGCAATGGTTTAAGCCGGCTACAGAAGACCCTGAGGTGTCTTATGTCAATGATATGCAGAAAAATGATCTTTGGACTGAGCTGAAGTCAAATTTCACCCTACCGCCTGAGGATAATTCAGAGAACCAGTTAAAGGGAAATTAATCAAGTCTTTTGCTCTGAAGAGGATGGCAGAACTATTCAGGAGGTGGAAGAAAGAGCTGAATAAGTTTGTCGAAAATAATGAGACACCAGAATTGAAGGGCAGATATGAGAAGATCAGAGATCACTGGCCCGCATTTGTGGCCCACAAGACATCGGAAAAGAGTCAGAAGATGTCGGTGACAAACAAGCAAAATGCTGCGAAGAAGAAGCTTCACCATCGCACGGGGTCAGGTGGCTACCTCGTAGCCCGGCCTGAGTGGTCCAAGACTGAGAATGATCTGGTTCATAAAGGGATCGAACCAGAGACAATTAACTGGCCAGACCCTTGCCGGGCTTGGTTCTTCGGGGCTGGCGGAACCTTGGACCCTGTAACAGGGAAGTGCATTTGAACGAATGATCAAATGGACATACCAGTCAGTAAGCTTAAGCAGTACATCGAAGCAGCGCAGGAAGGGACGTTCTTTCCAGACAGAGAGAACGACGAGCTCACAATGGCCCTCGAGAATCCTGAGCACCCTGGACGGACACGAGGCACGCCAGGCTCCATTCCGTGGAAGGTTGGGTTTCTGGACACAGGCGGTTACAAATCCCATGAGAGGAGGAAAAAAATGCAGCAGACCCAAATGCAGGCGCTGCAAGCAAGGGTAGACGCGATAGAGGAACGAGAAGCAAATCGCAGCAAACGTACCGCCGAAGCCTCCCCCGAAGCTACCCCGCCATCTCAGCGCAGAAGCAGCATGGCTTCCACCGAGCTGCTTCAGCCGGAGCATGCCTTGACGGCTCCTGCCAGCTATCCCGTGGATGCTATAACGGAGTCTCAAAATTGCCACCTTATGACGCAATGGATGAATTTGAAGGTCAAGGCGGCTGTTGGCTCTGTTTATCCTACTGAACCCGGCGCAACTTTTCACTGCCGGCCGATTCCAGAAGGATATGCTAGGGTGATGGTGGATGAGATAACAGAGGGATTTGAGGACCTCCAGCTTGACCACCCTACCGGTGAAGGGGAGACTCGGCTGGGGTCTGCTCTGAAGACTCCATGCCTATGGCGGAAGGAGCTCATCAACCTTCCGAACTGGACGCCTCCGCCTCCTCCTCCTCCTCCGGCAAGTCAGGGCACTCCGCCTCCACCGCCTCCTCCTCCGGCGAGTGATGATCAGGGCCTCGGCCGGCTCCTTCTCCGGCGCGTGGCGGCACTCCGCCTCCTTCTCCGCCTGCACCGACGCGCCCGAGCAGCCAGCCTCCTCCTTCTCCGCCTCATCAGCAAGGGCGGAAGAGACCTGCCGCCGCTCCAGCTGCTCCGGCGCGTCGTAGTCCTTCTCCTCCGCCTCTTAAGCAAGTAAAGAAGACAACCGCTCCGTCTGCTCGGTCGGCGTCTAGCAGTACAACCAGAGGCGGGAGGACATACAGATTTGGTCCTTCTCTGAAGACTCCAGAGAAGTTACCATATGAGAGGACCCTGGAGGAGAACGCCGAGATCGCGCGAGAAGAAGTGAGGAAATTCTTTGAAGGGGTGAAAGCAAAGAAACATCCACCTCCGGAGGAGAAGGTAGATCGGGTGAAAGTGAAGCGCACTCTGGCTGCCCTGACAAAACCACCGAAGTCTGATCCGCCGAAAGGAAACTATGACCGCATTATTGGAAAGGAATTTGCCGAAGCGGAGCGGTCGGGAAGTACTGTCAGTGATCAAAGGCTGAAAGAACGACGAGCTGCGAAACAAATTGCCCAGCTCGGCGAACAAGCGAAGCAATCGTGCCCCCCGCTCAAGGTGCCTAGCCACAACGTCGCTAATGATCCAAGGATGGTGCCCGGTTATAGCAATCTTGCAGATTACCTGCCCGACGAAGTACATTATGAACCCATGGACATCCAGATACAAAGATACGAGTACGGGAAGCCTCTCGTCAAAGATGAAAGATCTCTATCAACAATGATGCGAAGATTGCATGATTGGTACTTGAAAATCTGCAGAGACTCTGGGGGGGAGGAGTACTTTGTATGTGAAAGTTAAAAAGGAGAATGACATCGTTGGAATTGATCTGTTGCCTGTTCCATTTGAGGAGTTCTATCAGTTTTTCAATCAATTG
Organism: Triticum urartu; assembly: GCF_003073215.2. Classification (NCBI taxonomy): domain Eukaryota; kingdom Viridiplantae; phylum Streptophyta; class Magnoliopsida; order Poales; family Poaceae; genus Triticum; species Triticum urartu. The sequence continues at coordinate 481,625,239 of NC_053022.1, read as the reverse complement.
GCCCTCGATAAAACAATGGTCGCCTGCTACTGTCTGTATGTAGTACTACTTCTGTCATTAAGTTTCTCTATATAGCTTAGCTCTTTCATTGCATGTATTTATAATCATCCTCACTATATTATGCAGATTGAAGATCGCCGAATTGAAGAAAAGACAAGTCGGTGATATTGGGTTCATTAACACATATCTCATAGATGCAACTCAGGTTAAATTGCATGCCGCAGATACCGAGGCCGACTTGCTACGATCGTTGGTAATAAAACAAAGATATAATACTCTTTCCTTACAACTTCAAGTGAGTGTTACTGTCTTGTGCGTATTCGGTTTCCCTTATATATTAGTCAAGGTTATAGTAATGTAATTGATGAGTTATGCATGCGTGTGCAGTTTCCACTATATTCTCCTACATATTAAGCTTGAGCAGGGACTAGTAACCGTCTTAGACTCAAGACGAAAAGATCCCCAGGACTATGCAGACATGACTCAAATACTCGAGAAGTAAGTTAAATCGATCATTATCCACCATATCAGCAACTTTGTTCATTTCCTGATATATCAAGTAATTGTTTTCTTTCTCCGGCAGGGTTTGGAGAAAATTCACCAGAAAAGCTCCGGGACTGCCGAAGGAGCTGCAATTTAGACACCCGAAAGTAAGTACTATAGTAGCATTTTAAGCGCTTCTACTAGTCATTCAAGTGCTAGTTTCATCAATACCATTTGGCATTCTTGCTTATCAGTTTGATTAACCTCTATTTCTTGTAAAGTGGTTGTGGTAGGAACAAGGGAATGATTTCTGTGGATACTATGTTTGCGAGTCCATCCGCCACACGACCTGTGAGCGGGGCTACATTGAAGAACAATATGAAGTACGTAAATAACAACATTCACAATTTTATTTTATTACCATCATTTGTGTTGAGTTTCATTCATTCATATATATATGTATTGACCCCCTTCTTTAAATTAGATGTTTCAGAAGCGGGATGAACTCCTAGCACCAGCTCGCATGCGAGCAATTCAAGAGGAATTGGCGGCATTCTTTCTTGACCACGTGATCCCTGAAAACGGAGAATTCTATGTGGACCCTGAGTCCGTATGATTATATTTGTAAGAGATAATTATTGTATATATGTAGCCGGTAGTGTCAGATAGATATACGAGAACTTGTTGTTCGACCAATCTCTCGGAGAAAGAGAGGTGGTCGATATCACTTCTCTCTGTATGCATATATGTTCATCACAATCTTCTATTTCCTTTGTTTGCTTACTAGCTAGCCAGCGTGTCTAGTCCTCTCTATACGTATGTATAGTATGTAGCATCGACCAAGCACGGACATAAGAGAGGACACTTCTCTCTATTAATTATAGCTAGCTAACACAATATATGAAACACCTAAATTAACCCCCCAAAACCCCCAACCCCCCCCCTTAAAAAAAAACCCCAGCCATAGAAATGCTGACGCGTGGATGCCTATTGGTCCCGGTTGGTGCCACCAACCGGGACCAAAGGGTCTCCTGACTGGGCTTGCGCACTGCCCACATGGAGGCCCATCAGTCCCGGTTCTGGATTGAACCGGGACTAAAGGGTCGGGGCATTAGTACCGACACTTTAGTCCCGGTTCAGGAACCGGGACTAAAGGCCCTGACGAACCGGGACTATAGGCCCTTTTTCTACTAGTGCCTTGAGCAACGAGACGAGCTTTTGTTTCTGACAATACTTGACCATGCTCATCTTGCTTGTTGCGATATATCCATTTGGTGCCTATTATATTGTGCTTGCGAGGATCAGGACGCTTAACCAGTTCCCATACATTATTCAGCTCAAACTGTTGAAGCTCTTCTTGCATAGCTTGAATCCATTCAGGTTCCATGAAGGCTTCTTCAACTTTCTTGGGTTCAGATGTTGAGACGAATGCGAAGTGCCCACAGAAATTTGCTAGCAGTGTTGCCCTCGAACGAGTGAGTGCACCTGGTGCATTGATGCTATCAATTATTCTCTCAATCTGTACTTCATTTGCAACACGAGGATGTACAGGACAAAGATTTTGCTCTTGCTGATCATTGTTGTTGTTAGAAGGAATGTCTTCAGGCTGAGCATTGTCTTCATGTTGATCAGGTGCTGAGATGATAAGTTCTTCTTCAGGATGAGCTTCAGAAGGTATAATTTCTCCAGTTCCCATTAGCTTGATTGATTCACTGGATGGAACTTCATCTAGCACATTTGGCAGTTGCTCTCTTTG
>NC_053022.1:481606197-481622000 GCF_003073215.2 Triticum urartu | reverse complement strand
GGAGGGCCGAGCTCCCTAAAGATACGGCACATATTCAAACTGGATTATGCATTTCGACGGCTCCAAAATGTTGGCCGGACTGGGGGCTGGCGTCGTCCTGACGTCCCCCACAGGAGACACAGTCCAATATGTGCTCCAGATCATGTACACGGATTCCAACAATGCAGCCGAATATGAGGCCCTCCTACATGGTCTCCGGATAGCAGTATCCATGGGTATCCAGCGCCTAGAGGTACGCGGGGATTCAAACCTCGCGATATCCCAAATAAATGGAGACTTCGACGCCAAGGACCCAAAAATGGCAGCTTACCGCAACGCGTCCTAAAAATGTCAGCTCGGTTCGAAGGGCTGGAGTTTCACCATATAGCCCGAGAAAACAATCAAGCAGCGGACGTCCTGGCACGCATCGGAGCAAAACGCGATGCAGTCCCCCCCAACATATTTTTGTAAAGATTGTTCAAGCCATCCGTAGCATGGGAGGGGGAACCTGCAAATAACAACCCGGACCTAGCCGCACCACTCAACGCCGGACAATCTGACAGAATTGGAGGCTCTGCCAATGAGATTACACCTTCAGTCCACGTAATAATGGCGGTCATCGCCCCGTGGACAGAACCATTCCTAGCCTACCTTACAGGCAGGAACTCCCGGAGGACCAAAACGAGGCCCGCCGCATAGTCCGGCGGTCTAAAGCCTATAGAGTTCATGAGGGAGAGCTTTATAAGAAAAGCACTACCGGAGTCCTTCAAAGGTGCATCTCCGAAGAGGAAGGGCGGAACCTTCTGGCTGAAATTCATGCGGACTCGGTGGTCACCACGCCACTGCTCGGTCCCTTGTTAGCAAGGCTTTCCGTACAGGCTTTTATTGGCCGACGGCCCAGGCAAACGCTCAGGACTTAGTCCAACGATGCGCTGGTTGCCAACTTTTTGCCAACCAAAGCCATATGCCACCCACCGCACTCCAAACTATACCCATCACCTGGCCTTTTGCGGTCTGGGGGCTTGACATGGTCGGACCCCTTAAAGGTGGGACCGATAGGAAAAAATACTTACTGGTCATGGTGGATAAATTCACCAAATGGATAGAAGCCAAGCCTGTTAAAACGGCCGAATCCGGACCTGCGATAGACTTCATATCCGGGGTTGTACACCGTTATGGCGTCCCCCACAGCATCACAACCGATAACGGTACAAACTTTACCGCCGACGAGGTAAAACTCTGGTGCAAAAACATGGGCATCAAGCTTGATTATGCTTTCGTCTATCACCCAAAAACCAACGGCCAGGTCGAACGTGCAAATGGTCTTATCATGAGCGGCATTAAACCCAGACTGGTGCGGTCCCTCAAGGAATCTAACACGCACTGGGTAGAGGAGCTCGACTCCGTGCTATGGGGGCTGCGGACCACGCCAAATCGCACCACCGGATACACACCATTTTTTATGGTGTACGGCGCAGAGGCAGTTCTGCCCTGCGACATAATTCATGACTCACCTAGAGTGCGCATGTACGAAGAAAGAGAAGCCGAGCTCGATCGGCAGGACAACTTGGACGCCTTGGAGGAGGAGCGTGACGTGGCAAAAGCCCGTTCCGCATTTTATCAACAGCAGGCCCGAAGATATCAAAGCAGAGAAGTACGGGCCAAAAATTACAATGTTGGCGAACTAGTTCTACGCCTGCCGGATAAGAAAAAGGACAAACTCAAGCCCAAGTGGGAAGGTCCATTCATAATCGACCAAGTCCTGACTGGCGGGCGTACCGCCTGCGAGATGCGTCGGATAACCGACTCGAGCCGAACCCGTGGAACGCCACCCGTCTCCGAAGATTCTATGCCTAGCGCCGGACTCTGTGTTCGTCTCCTTCCTCTGTCCATTTTTTGCATTTTTCTGTCTTACATTTCTCTCCTTCCCCTCTTTTCTTTTATAGCCCTTAAAGGCTCATCTAGTGACGCGCCACTCGCGCTCATTAAACCTGGGGGCTTCTTTAACAGAAGCTTATTTATACGGGCTTCATGCCCAACACATGCGTCAAACTTCCGCATGTACCTTTTTCTTCACCATTATATGCATCGATATGACTTAAGTTTTGGCCAAGCTGGGTTGCCTGGCTCCTGTGCTTACCCCTACGTTCCCGATTGTTCGGCTAGGCGGTAAAGGAGCACCTCTGCGATTGTTACTGCCGGGTCAGCCGGATGTGCACAGACTGGGTGAAGCCGAAAGCTAGCGTTCTTAAGGGAATATTCGGTCGGTGAGATAAAAGATGATCTTTTTTTATATGCGCCCCCAGATGCTTTTTTCTGCGTCTTTTTGCGCAGTCCGGACATGCACTTTAGGGCATGCCTCCCAGCGAAAGGAACCCCTAACGGAACTATTCTCTCTGGAGGATGTTTCTTACTAACCATGTAATATAACATAACTAGTTGGGCACTTGTCTGATAAAGCACTAATGACCCCTACGCCTGGTCTCCACGCATACCATGGTTCTTATATAACCGGTATGGTATTAGGACACACTCCGGACCGTCAGGTCCCGAGGTCAAAGCGAAAAGGTCGGCAACGACAAACGATCTACAATCCGGCTAGAAGGCATTACACATGTCAATTCAAAATTACATAGTCATTCTGACTGATTGTATTCCTCTTCTATACCATCTAATAGGCTGTCTAATTTACAGTCCTGCTAGGAATACTTCGCGGCCAACTCTACTTGGCTGTATACTAAGCTCACAGGGATCTCCTTCCCATCAGGCCCCACTGGTCTGCCCTCGGCCATGTGGTTTGGGTCAGACTTCGTAAAACGGGTCTTCACCATGGCACAGGCTTCACTAGAGCCTTGTTGGCAGGCCGATATATTCCACAACCGGAAGCGCCGCCGAGCTCCCTTCAGCTTCTCCGCAAGCTCTCCAAGGCCCTCGGGCATGGAGTGGGCAGGCCATAAGGCTTGGGCAACACCTCGCATCGCCTGCCGAATTCGCTCGTGCAGTTGCATGAGTTCGGGAAGAAGGTCACCCGTAGAACCGGGCATCTCCTTTGCAGGACGACCTGTGAGCATACCTACAGACATTACTCTGTTAGTCGACTTCTTCGCCGAACTCTTTTTTCAAAGTTTGTTCAAGCACTTACTAAAAATGCCGCGTCGAAGCCACTGATTCTCCTTTGTGGAGTCCGACAGATGGCCACAAACATCTTTAAGTTCGACGTCCAGCTTGGTGTTGGCATCCTGAAGATCATTCTTCTCTCGCCTCACCCTTGTCAACATACTCTCACCGGCCTTTAGTTGGTGTAAGAGTTGTTGCTTGTCCGGATCGAGTTCGGCGCCATCTGCAATATGATTTGTCAGATTTACACCCACACCGCACAATACTAATCTTTCGAAGTGTATCTTACCTGAGGGGGTCTCTTTGGGCTCCCCTGCTGCGGCTAGTGCGGCCTCTAGTTGGGCCTTGCACTTTTCCAGCTCCTGGGACAGTACGTATTCTTCTCTGTAAGAACCTGCATATTAAATGATCCTTAAATCAGTTGCTCTAACTGTTTCAAGTCTCGGGGGCTACTGGTATATATATATTTGACCAAAATTTTCTTACCCGTATGTCTTTTACATACTGCTCCGTGGCTCTGGCTAAACCATTTTGAGCGGCACGGAGGTACGCATCTCCCGAATTAAAGGCATCTAAAGCCTCTTGGGAGAAACAAGCGTCGCGTAGAACTGTCCGGCGACGCCTGTGGTTCATGGCACTCTCCACTTCAGAATTTGTGGCAGACAGCCTGTCCTCATCCTCTGTCGGAGGAGCGTCCGGTGCGCCTTGTGCTCGCCTCCGCTTCCTGGCCAGACGTTGGAGCCTGGCTGGTGGAGGCGCGATTGGCAACCTCTCCGGATGTAGTCCGGCGAGGTCTCTTCGTTCTGAAGATAGCACGAACGTTAATATGCCCTGACAGAATAACACCAGGGAAACAGAGGGTGCGCTATACCTTTGCGCCGGCATCTCAGTCCGGACTTCATTCCTTTTTGCCCCACGGGCCCTGCGGCCCCTCGTTGGCTAGCCGCCGCAGGTTCGGCCTCCTGCCTCGGAAATCTCCCCTGCAAAACACGGTTGTCGTCAGAAACACCGGAATACGCAGAGGAATCTCTCTCAAGGGAATGAGACTCCGGTTTCTGTCACCTGGGAGGCCGGGATTAACCCTGGGTAATCAGCCGTGATGGCTACCAAGGTATTGTCCTTGCTTAGCTGATGGAACACCCCGTCGATAAGCTCCACCGATATGTCCGGATCCTCTTCGGAGTCCGGATCGAGGGACCGTTCTGGGTCCTCGGGCTGTGGAGGGCGGCTGTTTATATCCTTTACCTCCTGTCGCAGTTCCTGCATTGAAGTCGTTAGACTACATATCTAACCGTGGGAGTATAAAACAAACGGGCAAGCGCAATTTCACTTACCCAACTTGGAGGATCGTACATAGTAAATCCGGCCTGCGGTTGACGCGGAGGAATTCCTCCTTTTCTCCCTTATATACAAAGAGGATAAGATCTTTACTAAGGCGGCGGCTGAGTCCGGCCCCTTATGACCATAGCGTGTGGCGTCATCCTCCCCGTTGAAATCCCACATGGGGTGGCCTCTATATTGAAGCTGCTGCACCCCCCGCATAATGCATGCGGCCATGACTCCAATCATGGTTAGTCCGGAATGAGCCAACAGTCTTATCCGGCCCATCAGGTAAAGGACGTCTCTGTCACTTTCTCTCTGAGAGCTCTGCGGACGCCAGCTTAAGCATTTCTTCAATGGTGCACTGTTGAACTCAGGGAGACCGACCCGGGTAGGGTCCGGTAGCGGGACATCATCTATGTAAAACCATTCCGAAGGCCAGTCCTCGGACGCCTTCTTTGGGGTTCCGGATAGGTATCCGGTCCCGGCGATGCGCCATACTTCGGCTCCGCCCACTTGATATATAGACCCCTTTTCAGAACGGGGCACCAGGCAGAATAACCTCTTCCACAGCGCGAAATGAGCCTCAACGCCTAAAAATAGCTCGCAAAGGGCGACGAAACCCGCGATGTGCAATACGGAGGCGGGCGTGAGATTGTGTAGCTGGAGGCCATAGAACTCCAGAAGCCCGCGGAGAAATGGGTGAATTGGAAATCCCAGTCCCCTCATTAGATAGGGGATGAGGCACACCCGCTCTCCTTTAGAAGGATTGGGGGTGCTCTCCGCTTCTTTTCCGCCATTATAGGTGGCGAGACCGGCTCGGACCGGGACCATGTATGCCTGAGGGAGGAATCCCTTGGCCTGAAGTGACGCTAACTTGCTATGCGGGATGGCGCAACTTTCCCAGTCCCCGGGTTTGGGACCGGAGGGGCAAGGGGAGGAGCTGCGACGACTGGTCATGATGGAATGGACCTTTGCTGGAAGCACTCTAATGATAACTCGCGGAAAGGAGAAGATGTGGTTTGGACCTAAATCCCCATCCCGTTAAATAGGCGGCTCGGGGTGTGGATGTAAAAACGCCCTGGCTTTTCGCATCTGTTTGAACACGTGGAAGACGGCCATTATTGGGCATGGAAGCCGAGGAGGCACTACATTACAAAAATCGGACATTATTCCTACAGGTACACAAGATTTGGAGAAGAACCCGCCTTGCAATGCCGAACAATCTGCCGCCGGACTCGTCGTCATTGAAGCCTGGTTCGGGGGCTACTGAGGGAGTCCTGGATTAGGGGGTGTTCGGGTAGCCGGACTATACCTTCAGCCGGACTCTGGACTATGAAGATACAAGATTGAAGACTTCGTCCCATGTCTGGATGGGACTTTCCTTGGCGTGGAAGGCAAGCTTGGCGATGCGGATATTCAAGATCTCCTACCATTGTAACCGACTCTGTGTAACCCTAACCCTATCCGGTGTCTATATAAACCGGAGGGTTGTAGTCCGTAGGCAATCAACTCCATACACAACAATCATACCATAGGCTAGCTTCTAGGGTTTAGCCTCCTTGATCTCGTGGTAGATCTACTCTTGTACTACCCATATCATCAATATTAATCAAGCAGGAGTAGGGTATTACCTCCATTGAGAGGGCCCGAACCTGGGTAAAACAAAGTGTTCCCTGCCTCCTGTTACCATCCGGCCTTGACGCACAGTTCGGGACCCCCTACCCGAGATCCGCCGGTTTTGACACCGACAGCCTCATCACGGAGGGCTCTACATCATCATAGCCTCTCCGATGAAGTGTGAGTAGTTTACCTCAGACCTTCGGGTCCATAGTTAGTAGCTAGATGGCTTCTTCTCTCTTTTTGGATCTCAATACAAAGTTCTCCCCCTCTCTCGTGGAGATCTATTCGATGTAATCTTCTTCTTTTTGCGGTGTGTTTGTTGAGACCGATGAATTGTGGGTTTATGATCAAGTCTATCTATGAATAATATTTGAATCTTCTCTGAATTCTTTTATGTATGATTGGTTATCTTTGCAAGTCTCTTCGAATTATCCGTTTGGTTTGGCCAACTAGATTGGTAGTTCTTGCCATGGGAGAAGTGCTTAGCTTTGGGTTCGATCTTGCGGTGTCCTTTCCCAGTGACAGAAGGGGCAGCAAGGCACGTATTGTATCGTTGCCATCAAGGATAACAAGATGGGGTTTATTTCATATTGCATGAATTTATCTCTCTACATCATGTCATCTTGCTTAAGGAGTTACTCTGTTTTTAACTTAATACTCTAGATGCATGCTGGATAGCGGTCGATGAGTGGAGTAATAGTAGTAGATGCAGAATCGTTTCGGTCTACTTGTCACGGACGGGATGGCTATATACATGATCATGCCTAGATATTCTCATAACTATGCTCAATTCTGTCAATTGCTCAACAGTAATTTGTTCACCCACCGTAGAATACTTATGCTCTTGAGAGAAGCCACTAGTGAAACCTATGGCCCCCTCGGGTCTATTCTCATCATATCAATCTCCATCAATTTAATCTTGCTTTGCTTTTTTACTTTGCTTTTACTTTTCACTTTGCATCTCTATACTAAAAATACCAAAAATATTATATCTATCAGATCTCACTCTCGTAAGCGACCATGCAGGGATTGACAACCCCTAATCGCGTTGGTTGCGAGTATCTATCGTTTTGTGCAGGTACGAGGGACTTGAGTGTGGCCTCCTACTGGATTGATACCTTGGTTCTCAAAAACTGAGGGAAATACTTACGCTACTCTGCTGCATCATCCCTTCCTCTTCGGGGAAAACCAACGCAAGCTCAAGACGTACAGTCACCGACGCCGATGCTAATGACAAGGACAACTCCGCTCCCACCTATGCTTCATGGCACGCGGTGCCAAGGTAAACTCACGCAATACTCACTATCAAACATCCAGTGAAGATGACTCTGATTGTTTCCAAACCCAGCTACAAAACACTTGCTAAAATTGCAACTGAACAACAGAAAGCTATGGAACATATTCAAAAACTGTTAGACAAAAGCGATGACCTGTTGGACGCTGAAATGACTCGATCTCAGTCCTTAATTGAAGACATAAAAAATCTTCATGTTAAGTATGAGGAACTTGAAAGTCATCATGAAACGCTCTCAACAACTCATGAAAAGCTTTCCTATGATTATCTTCAAAGGAAGCAAGAACTTGAGAAATTGAGAGCGGCTCATGAAGATCTTCAAAAGGAAAACGAGTCACTTCGCGCCAAACAGATCAGTCCCGCTCAGGAAGGATTTGAACCACCATGTCTTAAATGCATTGAGCGTGATAACGCTACTTCTGTTGCTGGATGTTCTACTGCTGCTACTGTGCAATATCTTCAACTGTTGATGTGGTAACTAACCCCTCTGCTGAGGATGCCACTGCTATTGCTGATGAAAATGCTAGGTTGAAGACATTGCTTGAAACAGGGATGTACAAAAGTCTCAAAGGGCATCAGACACTATGTGATGTCCTCAAAAGGCAGATTCTGAACCGAAACCCTAGGAAAGAGGGTGTTGGGTTCGAAAGGAAAATGAATGCTGATGGCTCTTACTGGAAGCCTGAGCAGTACCCCAAAACCACATGGGTTGCTGCAAAGGAACCTTCAGTGGATCCATCCACCCTATCTGGCTTCACTTGTGCTAATCCTATTGTCATTGATGAATCCTTTGATGCAAACTATAAACTGTTTAAGAATCAGAATGGTGAAGTGTTTGCCAGGTATATTGGTACTAACTGCAGGAATGGGCCACCTATGAAGAAAGTCTGGGTGCCAAAAGTGTCTGGAGAATCTTCCTGTGAATGTCGTCATGACACCACAAGTGAAGAAGACAAACCCCAGACCACAGGCTTCATATGGTCCAAAGGCTTCATACAGACAGAGGACTCACCTGAGTCACACTAACGCAAATGTTTTGCAGGGAAACCATACTCAGGCCTATGAATATGAGTGTGTTTCATCAAACCGCCATGTTCATAAGACCCAAAACTACTCTGCTTATTCTTATGAGTACTATTGTCCACCTGCAAGACTATTTGCTAGGGCTCCAAAGCCAAAGTTCTCAGATGCTGCACTTAGACTCATTGCTTCGAAGCCACCCTTGAAGATGTGGGTGGCTAAGAAAGCTTAACTCTCTTTTGCAGGGAAAGGTCTCCAGCCGAAAATCAAATGCGTCTGAAGCTATTGCTGGGGACCTAAAACATCTTGTAGGGCGCAAGATCAAATGCCCAAATGGTCTTATTATGTATTTTGTTCCTGAGTCGCTTGCTATTTGTCCTATCAGTCCTAACCTCGATCTAAGCTTTCATAATCCACTTGCTCGTCAAATGTTTATGCTTCACAATCTCTTCGTGAAGCCTATCCCCCTAACTGCACTGTAGGGTATGACACCAGCTGCTTAGAATGGATTATTGATAGTGGATGTACTAATCACATGACTGGACGAAGTCTTCTCATGGACTCAACCTTACGTCCATCTGACAAAAGTCACATCACATTTGCTGATACTGGTAAAAGCAAGGTATTGGGTCTAGGTAGAGTTGCAATCTCAAAGGATCAGCACATGGATAAAGTGATGCTTGTTGAATCCCTTGGTTTCAACTTAATGTCTGTCTCAATGCTTTGCGATTTGAACATGATTGTGATATTTGGAAAATATCGTTGCCTTGTTCTAATGGAATCTGACAAGTCTCTAGTCTTTGAAGGGTATCGGAAAGATGATTTGTACATGGTAGATTTCTCAGCAGGACCACAGCTTGCCGTATGTCTTCTTGCAAAAGCTTCAGAGTGCTGGCTCTGGCATCGGAGGCTAGGGCATGCTGGCATGAGGAACTTGCATACTCTTGCAAAGAAGAAGCACGTCATAGGCATCGAGGGCGTCAAGTTCAAGAAGGATCACTTATGCGGTGCCTGCGAAGCTGGAAAGATGACGAGGGCCAAGCATCCCTCGAAGACAATCATGACAACGACTCAACCCTTCGAACTGCTACACATGGACCTCTTCGGCCCTACTCACTACTCTACTCTTACTACTACTGCTTGTCTCTATGGCTTCGTCATTGTTGATGATTATTCAAGATATACATGGGTGCATATAATCCTCTACAAGACTGAAGTGCAGGATGTCTTCAGACGCTTCGCCAATCGAGCCATGAACAACTATGGCGTCAAGATCAAGCACATCAGAAGTGACAATGGCACTGAATTCAAGAACACCGGCCTCGACACTTATCTGATACATTGGGCATCACTCATGAGTTCTCAGCTCCGTACACGCCGCAGCAGAATGGCATCGTGGAACGCAAGAACAGAACACTCATTGAGATGGCTCGGACGATGCTCGATGAATACAAGACACCAAGAAAGTTCTGGCCTGAAGCTATTGATACTGCATGCCATGTCATCAACCGTGTTTATCTTCACAAGCTTCTGAAGAAAACATCCTATGAACTCCTCACTGGTAAGAAGCCAAATGTCAGTTACTTCAGAGTATTTGGTGCTAGGTGCTGGATCAAGGATCCACATCACACTTCAAAATTTGCACCGAAAGCACATGAAGGTTTTATGCTTGGTTACGGAAAGGATTCGCACTCCTACAGAGTCTTCAACCTCTTTCACTATAAAGTGGTTGAAACTGTGGATGTGCGGTTCGATGAGACTAATGGCTCGCAAAGAGAGCACCTGCCAAATGTGCTAGATGAAATTCCACCCAGTGAATCCATCAAGCTTATGGGAACTGGAGAAATCATACCGTCTGAAGTACAGCCTGAAGAGGAACTTATCATCTCTGCACCTAATCAACCTGAAGACAATGCTCAGCCTGAAGACAATCCTTCAAACGATGACAATGATCAGCAAGAGCAAAATCTTCGTCCAGTTCATCCTCGTGTTGCAAATGAAGTACAGATTGAGAAGATAATTGATAGCATCAATGCACCTGGTCCACTCACTCGTTCAAGGGCAACACAACTAGCAAATTTCTGTGGGCACTTTGCATTCGTCTCAATATCTGAACCCAAGAAAGTTGATGAAGCCTTCATGGAACCTGAATGGATTCAAGCTATGCAAGAAGAGCTTCAACAGTTCGAGCTGAATAATGTATGGGAACTGGTCAAGCGTCCTGATCCTCGTAAACACAATATCATAGGCACTAAATGGATATATCGCAACAAGCAAGATGAGCATGGTCAAGTTGTCAGAAACAAGGCTCGTCTCGTTGCTCAAGGATACACTCAAGTTGAAGGAATTGACTTCGATGAAACATTTGCTCATGTGGCTAGGCTTGAAGCTATACTGAAAGCACAAGTGCTCCCTGGGTGGTTTTGGTAATTAATGTCAACATATCTCTTGTTGGACTAACACTTTTACCTAGTATGTTTCAGATAAGTTCAACAATGGAGTGGCATGAACTAGAGGATGTGGAACCCCTTCAAGATGCTAAGGACAAAGGATTGGCTCAAGCTTCAAGATCAAGACTCTACATTTTCTATTTTAGTGATCCAAGATCACATTGAGTCTATAGGAAAAGCCAATACTATCAAGAGGGGATGAGGTGTTGCTTAATGGCTTGCTTGCTCAAAGTGCTTAGTGATATGCTCCAAAACCCTCAACTACCTTCCCACATCCACATATGACCTAAACCAAAAGTCAAACTCGGCACCACCGATTCTTTCTATCCGGCGCCACCGAGTTTCAAATGTCATAGCCACTGCCACAAACCCTAGGCAAATTGGTCTCACCGAGATGAGATTGCAATCTCTCTGTTTCCCTTTGTAATGTTTTGGTCTTACCAAGATGAGCGATCAGTCCCGCCGAGATTGCAACATAAACTCTCTATTTCCCTTTTGTAACATTTCGGTCTCACCGAGATGAGCGAATCGGTCCCACCGAGTTTACCTGATCAACTCTCTGGTTAGCTTATTACCAAAATCGGTCCTACCGAGTTTGTGTAATCGGTCACACCGAGATTACGTTATGCCCTAACCCTAACCATATCGGTCCTACCGAGTTGCATCTCAGTCCCACCGAAAATCCTAACGGTCACTAGGTTTGCTGAATCGGTCCGACCGAGTTTAACCATTCGGTCCCACCGAGTTTGGCAAATTGTGTGTAATGGTTAGATTTTGTGTGGAGGCTATATATACCCCTACACCCACTCTTCATTCGTGGAGAGAGCCATCAGAACATACCTACACTTCCAATACACATTTTCTAAGAGAGAACCACCTACACTTGTGTTGAGGTCAAGATATTCCATTCCAACCATATGAATCTTGATCTCTAGCCTTCCCCAAGTTGCTTTCCACTCAAATCTTCTTTCCACCAAATCCAAATCCTGTGAGAGAGAGTTGAGTGTTGGGGAGACTATCATTTGAAGCACAAGAGCAAGGAGTTCATCATCAACACACCATTTGTTACTTCTTGGAGAGTGGTGTCTCCTAGATTGGCTAGGTGTCACTTGGGAGCCTCCAACAAGATTGTGGAGTTGAACCAAGGAGTTTGTAAGGGCAAGGAGATCGCCTACTTCATGAAGATCTACCGCTAGTGAGGCAAGTCCTTCGTGGGCGACGGCCGTGATGGAATAGACAAGGTTGCTTCTTCGTGGACCCTTCGTGGGTGGAGCCCTCCATGGACTCGCGCAACCGTTACCCTCCGTGGGTTGAAGTCTCCATCAACGTGGATGTACGATAGCACCACCTATCGGAACCACGACAAAAACATCCGTGTCTCCAATTGCGTTTGAATACTCCAAACCCTTCTCTTTACATTCTTGCAAGTTGCATGCTTTACTTTCCGCTGCTCATATACTCATTGCATGCTTGCTTGATATGTATTGTGTTTGTTAAACTTGTGCTTAAACTCCACTTAAACTTAAGAATATTAAAAACTGCAACTTTTGGCACTTAGTGTCTAATCACCCCCCCTCTAGACACCTCTTCTCGATCCTTTCAATATACACTACTGCTAGCCTATGCAAATCACATAACATCCTTCTGTATCAAATGGATGTGAAGAGTGCCTTTCTCAATGGCAAGATTGAAGAAGAAGTGTATGTTGCACAACCGCCTGGCTTTGAAGATCCAAAACATCCTGACATGGTTTACAAGCTCAACAAGGCATTGTATGGCCTCAAACAAGCCCCTCGTGCTTGGTATGACACACTCAAAGACTTCCTGAAGAGCAAAGGCTTCAAACCTGGTTCCCTGGATCCCACACTCTTCACGAAGACATATGATGGTGAACTGTTTGTGTGCCAAATATATGTGGATGACATTATCTTCGGCTGCACTAACAGAAATACAGTGATGAGTTTGGATACATGATGCAAGAGCAATATCAGATGTCCATGATGGGTGAGCTGAAGTTCTTCCTTGGTCTTCAAATACGGCAGCAACACAATGGCATCTTCATATCTCAAGAGAAATACCTCAAAGATTGCCCGAAGAAGTTTGGAATGCAAGACTGCAAGGGTTATACGACGCCAATGCCTACCAAGAGTCATTTGGATTCTGACGCCAATGGTAAAGAGTTGGATCAAAAGGTATATCGCTCCATGAATGGTTCTTTGCTTTATTTATGTGCATCTAGGCCAGATATCATGCTTAGTGTTTGCATGTGTGACCGATTCCAAGCGGCACCAAAGGAATCACATCACTTAGCGGTGAAGCGAATTCTTCGATATTTGGCTTACACCCCAACACTAGGATTATGGTATCCAAAGGGCTCAGAGTTTGATCTAGTTGGATACTCGGATGCTGATTATGCTGGTGACAAGGTGGACCACAAGTCTACATCAGGCACATGTCACTTTCTGGGACGATCGCTTGTGTGTTGGTCTTCAAAGAAGCAGAACTGTGTATCTCTCTCCACTTCTGAATCTGAATACATTGCTGCTGGATCTTGCTGCGCTCAGCTTCTATGGATGAAGCAAATACTCAAAGACTATGGCATTCATCTGAAGCAAGTGACACTCTACTGCGACAATGAAAGCGCCATCAAGATCGCCAACAACCCATTTAAGCACTCGAAGACAAAGCACATTCAGATCCGTCATCACTTTCTCAGAGTCATGTCATGAAGGAAGATATTGATATCATTCACGTCAACACTGAAGAGCAACTGGAAGGTAACTTCACAAAGCCCTTGGATGAGAAAAGGTTTTGCAAGTTGCGGCGTGAGCTAAATATCTTGGAATCCTAATATGTCCTGTGATCATGCACACATCCTAACACTTATGCTTGTTGATGACTTAGATGTGCAAACACACGAAGTAACGTATATCTTCAACTAATGAAGACTTACACTCTAAGTGTGAATACATTAACATGGAATTTGACTTCGGAGCACCACGATAATTGTGCGCCGTGTCTGGGTCTAATACTTCCTATACGGTGGGTAACACCACCACCAAACTTTTGTTTGCAATACTTTCTGTTGGCGTTACATTTGCAAAGTCTTCGCATTTGGTTTGTCTTCAATGTTAACAAGGCTTCATGTTTATCTTCACTATATTGATTTGGTTTCTGTCCTCTACAGCATTCACTTATAGCTATGTCTTCTAGTTGAATCTTTTGAGCTAAGTGAATGTGATCGGACCCTAACCTCTCTATGCTCCCGTCTCAAATCCATCTATCCAAATCATATGCATTCTACTGAAACTGTCGAATGTCTTTGCTGCGTCCTTGTCAGCAGAAGATACAGAGCCAAACATTAATCTGTTTTCAATGCTCAATCCTTTTTACCTAAAACCCGGAGAAGCGGGAACGACCACCCGACAATACAGGCGTAAGTGGGAACGCGGAACAACCTCCGATATGTTGCATGATCGCCACGTGTTCTTCAGATGTGAACCGCCAGGGGCACATGCATAATTACGTTGTGCCATCCCTGTCCCTATAAATACACGCCTCACCCCAATCATTATCTCTTCTTCCACTTCTCTCTCTCTCGCACAAACCCTAGCGCCATCGCTAGCCCTCGACGACGCCGGCGACGAAGCGCTTAGCTGTCGTGACCTCACCGACGCCGTCCTCACGCCGGCCGCGGACATCGTCTTCTCCGCCGTCGCCGTAGGTGTCCTTCGTCGCCATGTTAGGGCACGGAAGATCGAACTTCTCGGGTGGTAAATAAAAACTCTTTTTACAGTCTTTTTGATCCGATAGATTCATCCTTTTCAACCATAAGTGGTTTCTGTTCCTACAAAGTTGGATCTATCCTGTTCTGCATCTCATAGCATGCCTAGTATGTTCACTTATGCTTCACAAAGTAGTTAGATTCCTCACTTGTACTTATTCGTGAATTCGTACAAATCTGGAACCAACTCTCTACATATGAGTGAATGTCTTCGCACTATGAGGTCAATGTCTTTTAAACTGATTTATCTTCAAAATCTTCTAAGAATGCATATGACCTCTTCCCCTTCCCTCGCATCTCTAATGCTGTCATAGGTACATGTCCGTGGGAGAATCCCTTGGTTCTCATAGTCTGCATTCATTTGCAGAGTTCTTACAGCATCACATAAATTCTCCTGAAGCTAGTTCCTGTCTGACCAGTAGACGGAAGACTTTGACAGTGTTGAAGCCTTTCAGTCCAAACTTCATGGCAACAGAAAAATCAGTCAGGAAGGGCGGCAGACAGCGCTGTGAAAACACTATTAAGGACCTGCCACCTGATCTCTATGAGTTATACAAGTCAGATCCAGAAGAGACCTGTGGAGAATGTAAGAACCGAATCCAATGGATTCGAAGACATTGGGCAGAGGAATGGTTCAAGTACAGATTTGTTACCGATGAATATGCTGAAAAGAATGCCATCAAGGGCCCCTGGGGAGATATTATATACAAAGGTCTTTAGCCCAAGTTGAAGTCCGAAGCTATTGCTGAGGGCTTCTACCCCTGCATGATTTGTGGACCTCAGCGTGCTAATGTCGACCCATCCTCTCTGTTATGGTGTCGTGAAGAAAATCTCTTCAAGCGCAACTATTAGTTTGTAAAGAACTCGGCCAAGGAAAACAAGAAGTCTTTGGGGTTAGACTTCAACCCAGGCCCCTTTGCGCCACGTGCCGACGGCACACGCGAAGCTGAACCCAATCTTGTTGGGCCCTTCTACAACTTAGAAGGTCTCATCACTCATATAATGGTTCAAGGGGCAGACGTGGATCAACCTGCAGATGACGCTGATTCTGACGAAGCGCCTGCACCACCGAAGCCTATGAAGCAAAAGAAACCAAAGGCTTCAAAGCCCTCCTCTGCACCAAAGGTCTCACGGGCGAAGCCTCTGGCCACTGCACCTCCTGAAGCCAGTGTGTAGTCTGAAGATCTCTCTCGCATCTCCAAGTCTGACAAGTTGA
>NC_053022.1:481589353-481605197 GCF_003073215.2 Triticum urartu | reverse complement strand
CTCTCTCCATTTCCTCAAGTCCTGAGTCTCTCCTGATCTTCATGTTCTCAGCCACAGGATGAGCATCATTGTGGTCTGGAATCTTGGGTTTGAGCTTCCTCAGGACTTGTCCTTCATCATCTTCATCAGCAGCAACTTCAGGCACTGGGGCCTTGTTCTTCTCAGCAGCTGGTATACTCCTGGTATTCCTCTTAGGTGCACTCTTGGGCTTGGAGGCTGCTTTGGGTGCTTCTTTGGGCTTTGATGAAGCAGCCCCTGTCCTGATAGCATCACCCATAAGCTTCTGTGCCTTAGGGTGCTGGTGCAGCAACCTCTTCTTCCTTCTTCTTCCATCATGATTGAGCTTCCAAGCACTCTGCATGGTCTTTTTGACCCTCCTTTCTCTTCTTCCCTTCTGCAGCAGCCTCTTTGGGTTCAGATCCCAAAGGGACTTGAGTAGATGCTCTGGCCTTAGACATTGGAATTCTCTTGCAGGAACCTTTTGCTTCATGCCTGGCTTGGTGGCAGCAGCAGTGCTATATTCCTTCTTAACCACTTTCTTCTTGGAAGTGGCCTCATCCTCAACTGCCACATAGTCTTCATCCTCAAACTCTGAAGTTTTCTTCTTCCTTGTTCTGGTGGCAGCTTTGGGCAAGTTGCTAGGAGTGCTCCTGCTACCATCATCTGAACTGCTAAAGGGACTAGTGCCCTCACTCAGGTGAACCTGCTCCTCTGACCTGTTCTGGCTGTCACTCTGATCAGACATATTGCAAACACTGACAGCAGACCCTGTGAATAGATATAGATGAGATAGAGTGGATGAGCATCACAAAATGCAGAGGTTTTTGCAAAAGAATGAGTCCAAAACTTAGTTTTAGTTTTCCACAGAAAGCATTTCGGATCAACCGATTTGTAAACTCGGTGATACCGAAGCAGCTGTTGGAACCTAAACTAGTGAACTCGGTCAGACCGAGTCACAGTTTGGTGGCACCGAGACTGCTAGGGTTTCACAAAGTCCTGAACTCGGTCACACCGATTTGCAATTCTCGGTCAGACCGAAAATTACATGTGCAATGGACTGAGCCGAATCGGTGGTACCGAGTTCCACAACTCGGATGGTCCGAGATGGTTTCGGCGAAACCTAACCCTAAATTTTCAATTCACGACTAAACTACGGAGCGTTTTGACTGGATAAGAATGATCTCAATCGTGGCAAGATACATTGCGAACACAATGTGCTAGGAATCAGATAGGGATAGCACAGTGATCGAGTTCATACCCTAGTTCGGCGATGAACTCGCTACGGCGGCAACGGCAGGGATGATTCCCATTGACGGCGGCGGAGACTAGCGGCAGGAGGCGGCTGGTGACGAGGAAGACGATCCGGACACCCTGGAGGCAGAGCGGGCTAAGCGCGGGCGAAAAGACTTCGGAGAAATTTCAAAAAGTTTTTCCCGTGGATATATATAGCTCGACCCTGTCTGTGTGACCAAGTGGAACAACTCGGTGGCACCGAGATTCATAACTCTAAGCAGTTACTGAAACTCGGTGTGACCGAAATGCTCAAATCGGTTGCACCAAGATTGAAAACCTAGATCGACTTAGTGATCTCGGTATGACCGAAATGGATGAATCGGTCAGACCGAAACGCACAAAGAAGTTTTGGAAGTTTAAGTCTATGACGAATCGGGGACTCCGAGTGCTCCTCACACAGAGTGGTTCGAATCTGACTTGATCAAATTTTGTGATGTAGCATGAATAGAGTTTGAGACGAGAAAAGCATAGATAGCTAGAGAGGGTTCTTAGGCATTCTTGTCCATCCACTTGGCAAAAGAAAAGAAAACCAATCAATCAAAACAACAAGTGGATGTCCTCGAATGAGTAAAATATGCAATCAACATGCTCACACAATAAAATGGCAATTGAAATATGTGGCAAAGCATGCACAACCAATTCTAGCATCTATCAAACAATTTGCGATGACTAGGTCATCTATATATGAGTATATTGACTTAGGAGTCAAATGAGAACATTTGATCATAGGTCATACTCATCGTTTAAGCACAAGTGGGGTTACCACTTTTACATAAAGCATGTTGTGTTCACACCATTAGAGTTGCTTTAGCTCAATTCTTAGAGTAAAGCTCCCCCTAGATGTGAGATCCCCCCTAAGAGGGATGAACTAACCTTGGGTTTTGTCGATGATGACTTCATGTAGATGTTGAAGATGTGGATGCTCAATGTTGATGTAGATCATTTGGAGCTATCCATTGGAGTGAGTTGCACTTTCAATACCTACACGGGTTAGTCCCACAAGGAACAAACAAGGATATCCATAGACATAGAGTGATGCACACACAAGATGATGTCTATGAAAGCTTTTAGGTTACCTTGTCCCTTGTCTTACCAACAAGAGGGTTTGTGACTCCTTGAACTAGTGCAAGATGTGGAAGTTGATTGCACTTGTTCTTGCCAAGATGATAAGAGTGAAGTATGTTGGCGGAGTCACCCTCAAGAACTCTCTAGTTCTTCTTCGGGATCCACACCATCTTGATGGGAATCCTCGGTGTTGTAGTTGTACTTGATGAAGTGGAACTTGAAGTAGTCTTGGGAACCCACTTGACCAAGGCCTTAGGAGCTCTTCAAATGCATCAATTTCCTCTTGAAGCTTGTCCTTGCCTTTTTGCTTGTGGTCTTGTTGTGGAAGATCATCTTGAGCTTGTGTCCCTTTGAGAGAAGTAGGATCATACTTCTCTTGTTGAGGAACAAACTTCGTCTTGGTCTATTGATCTTCTTCCCACTCAACTCCATTGGCATTGAACTTTCGTTCAAAACCAACACCTTGATTCTTCCGGTGCCTTCCTTGCTTGCGTACAATTTCCTCGAATTGCTTACTTTCGGCAAGGCTCTTGTAAACACCTTTCTCTATAATTCCCTTCAATAAGCTATTTTCTTGCTCAAGTGTAACTTGGCTAAGAGAATCATTAGTGGAATCAAGAGAACTACTAGAAGCAACAATATTGGATTTATCTTGATTATTGTTACTACTAGAGGAAGAATCTTTCTTGTTCTTGTTACTAGAGTTGACTTGAGGCATGTAAGTGGATAAGAGTAAATGTTTGGCAATGTAAGAAGAACTTTTCTTGCGGAGATCATCATTGATTGCCTTTAAAGAACTCATGCTCTTGCTCAAGGTTGAGCTTTCAAAGCGTAACTTCTCATGAGTCTTAAAAGTTCGATGATCCTAAGATAGTTCATGAGCTAACTAAGAGTGTTAGTTCTTAAGTAGAGACTCAATCTTCTCCTTATCATTGTCATTCGTTTTATCTTGATTAGCATGATTAATTGACGTTTCATCATAGTATTCATCACTAGAGTTGTCAACAAGTAAATCATCATCACCTAACAAGTCATCTTCATCACTATTGAAATCAATATACTCGGGGTGTGATACCTTTGGGACTTTAGCCATGAAGCATGTTCCAACTCCTTCATTTGGTGAGTCAAATATATCGTAGGAGTTGGTTGTCACAAGTGCTAGACCGGCAACACCTTCATCTTGAGTATATTCGAAGTGGGAGAGATAGCTTCTCTCGGAGTGGTTGTCGGAGTCGGAGGCGGATACCCATTCACCAACATGAGCTTGATGTCTTCGTTTTGTGTAGCTCCTTGATGACTTGTCCTTTCTTTCCGAATCCTTGCTTCTCCGTGAGGGTCTTCGTTCATAACGATCATCTCTACTCCTTCTTTCTCTAGATGGCGATTCTTCTCTTCTACTTCTTCTCTTGGGAGAATCTTCTCTTCTCTTGTAGGGAGCCGTACACTCATTGGAATAGTGTTCGGGCCTTCCACAATTGTAGCAGTTTTGCTCTCGACTAGAAGATCTTTTGGCATTGTAGGACCTTGACTTGGAGCTTCTCTCTTTGCTTCTACTCTTGTAGAACTTGTTGAAGTTCTTCAACATTAAGCTCAATTCTTCATTGAAGGTTTGTTTCTCACTCGATGATGTGGGGGCTTCACATGAGGCTTTGTAAGCACCACTTGATTTGTTGTGAAGTTCCTATTTATCCTTGAGTTACATCTCATGAGCAATAATTCTTCTGATGACTTCCGTTGGCTTGAGATCTTTGTAATTTGGCATCATTTGGATCAATGTGCACACGGTATCATATTTTCCATCCAAGGCTCTTAGGATCTTCTTGATGATGAATCTATCAGTCATCTCTTTACTCCCTAAGCCGGCAATCTCATTTGTGATAAGAGCAAGCCTAGAGTACATTTCAGCAACACCTTCACCATCCTTCATTTTGAACTTGTCAAGTTGACTTTGAAGCACATGCAATTTGGATTCCTTGACGGAGTCGGTACCTTCGTGCATATCAATCAAAGTATCCCAAATTTCCTTTGCATTCTCAAGACGGCTGATTTTTTTGAATTCTTCGGGGCACAATCCGTTGAAGAGGATATCACAAGCTTGAGCATTGTATTGCAGCATTTTCAACTCTTCCGCGGTGGCTTCACGGTTTGGTTCTTTCCCGTTAAAGAATTCACCTTGCAAGCCAATACACACAATATCCCAAACGGCGGGGTTATGTCCAAGAATATGCATTTTCATCTTATGCTTCCAACTAACAAAATTAGTGCCATCAAAGTAAGGACCTCTACGGTGATAATTTCCCTCGCTAGACGCCATACTCTCCTAGGTTGTGAAACCAAGGCTATGACCGCCAAAAGCTATGGAAATCAAAGCAGATGGAGACCAAAGCTCCGATACCACTTGTAGGATCGAAAATATGTCTAGAGGGGGGTGATTAGACTACTTGACCAAATAAAAATCTAGCCTTTTCCCAATTTTAGTTCTTGGCAGATTTTAGCTATCTTAGCACAAGTCAAGCAATCTCCACACAATTCAAGCAAGCATGCAAAAGAGTATATGAGCAGCGGAAAGTAAAGCATGCAACTTGCAAGAATGTAAAGAGGGTTTGGAGGATTCAAACGCAATTGGAGACACGGATGTTTTTGTCGTGGTTCCGATAGGTGGTGCTATCGTACATCCACGTTGATGGAGACTTCAACCCACGGAGGGTAACGGTTGCGCGAGTCCACGGAGGGCTCCACCCACGAAGGGTCCACGAAGAAGCAACCTTGTCTATTCCCACCGGCCGTCGCCCACGAAGGACTTGCCTCACTAGCGGTAGATCTTCACGAAGTAGGCGATCTCCTTGCCCTTACAAACTCCTTGGTTCAACTCCACAATCTTGTCGGAGGCTCCCAAGTGACACCTAGCCAATCTAGGAGACACCACTCTCCAAGAAGTAACAAATGGTGTGTTGATGATGAACTCCTTGCTCTTGTGCTTCAAATGATAGTCTCCCCAACACTCAACTCTCTCTCACAGGATTTGGATTTGGTGGAAAGAAGATTTGAGTGGAAAGCAACTTGGGGAAGGCTAGAGATCAAGATTCATATGGTTGGAATGGAATATCTTGACCTCAACACAAGTGTAGGTGGTTCTCTCTCAGAAAATGTGTATTGGAAGTGTAGGTATGTTCTGATGGCTCTCTCCACGAATGAAGAGTGGGTGGAGGGGTATATATAGCCTCCACACAAAATCTAACCGTTACACACAATTTGCCAAACTCGGTGGGACCGAATGGTTAAACTCAGTCGGACCGATTCAGCAAACCTAGTCAAGTTCACCATCCTTCATTTTGAACTTGTCAAGTTGACTTTGAAGCACATCCAATTTGGATTCCTTGACGGAGTCGGTACCTTCATGCATATCAATCAAAGTATCCCAAATTTCCTTTGCATTCTCAAGACGGCTGATTTTGTTGAATTCCTTCGGGGCACAATCCGTTGAAGAGGATATCACAAGCTTGCGCATTGTATTGCAGCATCTTCAACTCTTCCGCGGTAGCTTCACGTTCGGTTCTTTCCCTCAAAGAATTCACCTTGCAAGCCAATACACACAATAGCCCAAACGGCGGGGTTATGTCCAAGTAATATGCATTTTCATCTTATGCTTCCAACTAGCAAAATTTAGTACCATCAAAGTAAGGACCTCTACGGTGATAATTTCCCTCGCTAGACGCCATACTCTCCTAGGTTGTGAAACCAAGGCTATGACCGCCAAAAGCTATGGAAATCAAAGCAAATGGAGACCAAAGCTCTGATAACACTTGTAGGATCGAAAGTATGTCTAGAGGGTGATTAGACTACTTGACCAAATAAAAATCTAGCCTTTTCCCAATTTTAGTTCTTGGCAGATTTTAGCTATCTAGCACAAGTCAAGCAATCTCCACACAATTCAAGCAAGCATGCAAAAGAGTATATGAGCAGCGGAAAGTAAAGCATGCAACTTGCAAGAATGTAAAGAGAAGGGTTTGGAGGATTCAAACGCAATTGGAGACACGGATGTTTTTGTCGTGGTTCTGATAGGTGGTGCTATCGTACATCCACGTTGATGGAGACTTCAACCCAGAGGGTAACGGTTGCGCGAGTCCACGGAGGGCTCCACCCATGAAGGGTCCACGAAGAAGCAACCTTGTCTATTCCATCACGGCCGTCGCCCACGAAGGACTTGCCTCACTAGCGGTAGATCTTCACGAAGTAGGCGATCTCCTTGCCCTTACAAACTCCTTGGTTCAACTCCACAATCTTGTCGGAGGCTCCCAAGTGACACCTAGCCAATCTAGGAGACACCACTGCAAAGAGTAAACAAATGGTGTGTTGATGATGAACTCCTTGCTCTTGTGCTTCAAATGATAGTCTCCCCAACACTCAACTCTCTCTCACAGGATTTGGATTTGGTGGAAAGAAGATTTGAGTGGAAAGCAACTTGGGGAAGGCTAGAGATCAAGATTCATATGGTTGGAATGGAATATCTTGACCTCAACACAAGTGTAGGTGGTTCTCTCTCAGAAAATGTGTATTGGAAGTGTAGGTATGTTCTGATGGCTCTCCCACGAATGAAGAGTGGGTGGAGGGGTATATATAGCCTCGACACAAAATCTAACCGTTACACACAATTTGCCAAACTCGGTGGGATCGGATAGTTAAACTCGGTCGGACCGATTCAGCAAACCTAGTCAAGTTCACCATCCTTCATTTTGAACTTGTCAAGTTGACTTTGAAGCACATCCAATTTGGATTCCTTGACGGAGTCGGTACCTTCATGCATATCAATCAAAGTATCCCAAATTTCCTTTGCATTCTCAAGACGGCTGATTTTGTTGAATTCTTCGGGGCACAATCCGTTGAAGAGGATATCACAAGCTTGCGCGTTGTATTGCAGCATTTTCAACTCTTCCGCGGTGGCTTCACGGTTCGGTTCTTTCCCGTCAAAGAATTCACCTTGCAAGCCAATACACACAATAGCCCAAACGGCGGGGTTATGTCCAAGAATATGCATTTTCATCTTATGCTTCCAACTAGAAAATTTTGTGCCATCAAAGTAAGGACCTCTACGGTGATAATTTCCCTCGCTAGACGCCATACTCTCCAAGGTTGTGAAACCAAGGCTATAACCGCCAAAAGCTATGGAAATCAGAGCAAATGGAGACCAAAGCTCTGATGCCACTTGTAGGATCGAAAGTATGTCTAGAGGGGGTGATTAGACTACTTGACCAAATAAAAATCTAGCCTTTTTCCCAATTCTAGTTCTTGGCAGATTTTAGCTATCCTAGCACAAGTCAAGCAATCTCCACACAATTCAAGCAAGCATGCAAAAGAGTATATGAGCAGCGGAAAGTAAAGCATGCAACTTGCAAGAATGTAAAGAGAAGGGTTTGGAGGATTCAAACGCAATTGGAGACACGGATGTTTTTGTCGTGGTTCTGATAGGTGGTGCTATCGTACATCCACGTTGATGGAGACTTCAACCCACAGAGGGTAACGGTTGCGCGAGTCCACGGAGGGCTCCACCCACGAAGGGTCCACGAAGAAGCAACCTTGTCTATTCCATCACGGCCGTCGCCCACGAAGGACTTGCCTCACTAGCGGTAGACCTTCACGAAGTAGGCGATCTCCTTGCCCTTACAAACTCCTTGGTTCAACTCCACAATCTTGCCGGAGGCTCCCAAGTGACACCTAGCCAATCTAGGAGACACCACTCTCCAAGAAGTAACAAATGGTGCGTTGATGATGAACTCCTTGCTCTTGTGCTTCAAATGATAGTCTCCCCAACACTCAACTCTCTCTCACAGGATTTGGATTTGGTGGAAAGAAGATTTGAGTGGAAAGCAACTTGGGGAAGGCTAGAGATCAAGATTCATATGGTTGGAATGGAATATCTTGACCTCAACACAAGTGTAGGTGGTTCTCTCTCAGAAAATGTGTATTGGAAGTGTAGGTATGTTCTGATGGCTCTCCCCACGAATGAAGAGTGGGTGGAGGGGTATATATAGCCTCCACACAAAATCTAACCGTTACACACAATTTGCCAAACTCGGTGGGATCGGATAGTTAAACTCGGTCGGACCGATTCAGCAAACCTAGTGACCGTTAGGATTTTCGGCGGGACTGAGATGCAACTCGGTAGGACCGACATGGTTAGGGTTAGGGCATAACGTAATCTCGGTGTGACCGATTACACAAACTCGGTTGGACCGATTTTGGTAATAAGCTAACCAGAGAGTTGGTCAGGTAAACTCGGTGGGACCGATCCGCTCATCTCTGTGAGACCGAAGTGTTACAAAAGGGAAACAGAGAGTTTACATTGCAGTCTCGGTGGGACCGATCGCTCATCTCGGTAAGATCGAAACGTTATGAAGGGAAACAGAGAGATTACAATCCCATCTCGGTGAGACCGATTTGCCTAGGGTTTGTGGCAGTGGCTATGACATTTGAAACTCGGTGGCGCCGGATAGAAAGAATCGGTGGGGCCGAGTTTGACTTTTGGTTTAGGTCATATGTGGATGTGGGAAGGTAGTTGAGGATTTTGGAGCATATCACTAAGCATTTTGAGCAAGCAAGCCATTAAGCAACACCTCATCCCTCCTTGATAGTATTGGCTTTTCCTATAGACTCAATGTGATCTTGGATCACTAAAATATAAAATGTAGAGTCTTGAGCTTCAAGCTTGAGCCAAACTTTTTGTCCTTAGAATTTTGAGGGATCCACTTTCCTCATCCATGCCATGCCATTCATTGTGCTTTTCCTGAAATATTAATCTTGGAATAATGTTAGCTCAATGAGCTATATGTTGTTAGGAATTACCAAAACCACCCAGGGATAGTTGCACTTCCAATATCTCCCTTTTTGGTAATTGTTGACAACATATAGATCAAAGCTTCGACAAATGATAATAAGAGTGAAAGATATTGTCGCTTTGAGAAGTATGTGAAAAGCGAGAGCTCCCCCTAAATTTGTGCATATCTTAATATTTGCTTTGGACTGCAAATGCACAATGAGTTAGGATCATGGGTTAGTCTTCCATGTCACATACATCTTGGTGGAGCGCTCAAAATAATAAAGATTGAATACATGCACTCATCACCAAGCAAAGTGAATGATCATATAATGATAAGTAAGATAATATCATCTAACAAGCATAAGTGTAGCATATGATCAACCACATGATCATCAATGTCTCACAGATAATAGCATAGTATCTCAAGCAATCAAAAGACAAACAAAGTTCAACCAAGAAGACAAGAGAGAACAAAAGCAAACTCTCTCTCTCTCGAAGCCTATGATCTATACATTTTTCTCCCCCTTTCGCAACAAGTTACCAAAAAGTTCATAGAAAATGCATAGCACTAAAACATCTCTCAGGCTTGGTCTTCAGGTGGTGGTGTCTGGAGAACTCCAAGAACGAAGGCTTCAGTCGAAGTAGATGGAGCTGCTGGGGTAGGTGCTGGAGCTGGTGTCACTGAAGCTGTAGCTGGTGCAGATGAAGTGGCTCTAGTGTTTGTTACTGGCACTGCAGTTGATCTCTGAGCTCGAGGCACTCTGGCAAATGCATCAGTGGTTGTTCTGCCCTTCCTCTCCTGCATATCATCTTGTAGCTGCTCCACAACTGACTGAATCTCAGTTACTTTGACATCTAAATCATAGAATTTTTGCTCCATGATTCTTTCCGAGCTCTCCTGGTTTTGAGTCAGGGTGGCCAACCCCTTCTCAATCCTCAGAGTTGATGCTATCAAATAACCAAGCTGGTCCTGCTTGCTTTTCAAAAAGTACTCAGATGCCTCCTCTTGAGTTGGCATCTTGGCAGCCTTCTCTTTCTTTGCTTTCTCCTTCTTCTCTTGAGCTTGTACTAATGATGGTTCATTCTCTGTCCAGGACCCCGATTCCAAGCCACATCGATCTACCCGGTAACACCTCATATCACTTTGCGGCCTCACGCACGGTATCCCACGGGTGTTGCCTTACCATGGCCCGGGACCGTTTGCGCCTTTTGGCTCACGTATATGATAGTGTCGCTAGCATCCATATGACAGAGAACCCGGGCCGACATGGCTAGTCGTGAACCCAAAGCGGCACAGACCTATGGAGACAGGCATACATGAATCACATCGAGCATGTCGGTCATCAGCGAGTGATTCCGGGCTGTAGCACTGGGCTAACAGGACTCCGGGGAACCCGGGCTGTAGCAGGCTAGGCAGGACTCCAAAAATCACCGCGTGACATTTCCCTGAAGGGACAGACATAGGAACGAAGTGAATCACATGCCGGCCAGTCAAGTGTCCTGAGCAGTAGTGCTGGGCTAGCAGGACTCCGGTGAACCGGGCTGTAGCGGACTACTATGGCTCAAGGAACACTAGACTACATTTCCCCATAAGAAAGGCTGCCAAGGATAAACCACTAGATTGTCGGATCCCACTCATACCAAGCATTTCAATCATACACACAATATGCCCGATATGAGTACATACAACATGGCATCACAACAAAACTCTACAACTCAAGTACTTCATTTAAAGGCTCCAGAGAGCCATACATAACATGTTCATACAGATAGGGGTCACATGACCCGACACTCAAGTCATACACTCATACAAGCACATGCAGAAGCAACCGGTCTGAGTACAGACACTAGAAAGAAAGAAGGCTTCTCGAAGCCTGTCTATCTACATAGGGCCCTCCATGGCCAGGATCACCACCTGGGTGGCTAGTCACTCGTCGACGTCAAGGTCTACGTAGAACCCATCGGAGGGGGCGGTGTTGTCGTCTGAAAACAGTAATTAAGCAAACATGAGTACAAAGGTACTCAGCAAGACTTACATCAGAACCTACTATACATGCTCATTCTCAAGAAGGTGGTGGGGCTATTGCAGCAAGCCAGCTTTGACTCTTGGCTAAGCTATCCTACGGAACTTCCCTAGTAAAATAGTTTTCGCACACGAGTCCACTACTCACCAACACAATACTCCACCGGGGATCCTCCCTCGTCATCCTACGAGAGGGCCATCCTCGGTACTCACACTTATCTTGAGTCTTTTAGTAGTATCCATTAACTTGTCTATGAACTGTATAGGCAACCAAGTAGTCCTTTACCGCGGACGCGGCTATTCGAATAGTTTTATACCCTGCAGGGGTGTACTTCGTCATACACACTTTCACCACTTACCGCCGTTTACACGACATGTACTCGGCAACCATCAAGCGGAAGCCCAGCGAGGGTGTCGGCCACGACCTACCTAAACACCTAAGTCTCTAGTCCAGGTTTATCGCCTATCCAGGTTCCATCCGCAGGAAGTCCGGCCGAGGTTTCCACATACGGCCCCGAACGATGTGAACAGGGTTCCCGAGACACCAAACGGGTGACTCGGTACACCGTGCCACGGTGTATCTACCGCAACATAGCCCACCCCTAGGGTCAGCGCTACGCATGGCTGCCAACACATAACCTACAACAGCAGAAACTATTTGCAACTCCTGGACAGAATACTAAGGTATTTAAGAAGCCGAGAGGGTCAATTAAGGATCCCAATGCATGGTAGTAGCTGAATCTTAAATCACACATACAGATCTCAGTTCTTAGGGACGGTCTCAATGAAACAACGCACCATGTACTCCTACATGGCCTCTCATCGATACCTTTGCCAAAACATGTTCAACACATTCCTCATATTACCGACATAATCATATCACTCTAGCCCATCACCCAGATGAACCAGACCTGACACAACTCTAAGCATAGCAGGCATAGCAAGGTAGGAATCACATACATGGCTCAATCAACTCCTACACATGCTAGTGGGTTTCATCTAGTTACTGTGGCAATGACAGGTCATGCAGAGGATAAGGGTTCAACTACCGTAGCACACAGCAGTTTGAATCACGATGTCTTAATGCAGTAAACAAGAGCAGAGGCGAGAACAAGGGTTTTATCGGAATGATCAATGGGTTGCTTCCCTGATGGAGTGGTAGTGGAATACTGCCCTTCAGTTGGATACTCGTGAATATCCTCGGAGGCAGAACCTACCACGAAGAACACATCGGAACACAATCAACACATGACGATATGCAACAATATGATGCATGCTATGACATGGCAATATGAATGTGTCTTGGCCTAATGCAAGCTGTAACAGGAAGGAATGAACTCATTTGAATCATAGATTCAAATATTAGCTCATTAAACATGGCCTTAATAGTGCATTTCCTTATTCTGCTTAAACAGAAAGGTAAACTTGTTTTGTCATGCATGAAACCATTACAGATGGATGGATTGAATTTTTCTGATAATTTTTCATATATAAATTATTTCATTTGGAGTTACGGTTGAATTTCTATGATTTTTAGAAGTTTTAAACATTTTCTGGAATTTCCTGAATAAAAATAAATCCAGAAAATGCATTACTGCGTCAGCATTGCGTCATGCTGACCTCAGCAGGTCAAAGGCGCCAGCCCAGGTCAAACCTGACTGGTGGGCCCCTTCTGTCAGCCTCTCAGCTAATTAACAGGATTAGATTAACACTAATTAGCTGTCAGTGGGGCCTGGGCCCACATGTCAGTGACTGATTTAATTAAAATTAATTAAAACTAATCCTAAATTAGTTAGCAGACCGGCCCCACCTGTCATAGACTCAGGGGGGGTCTACCTGGGCCCACCCAGGGGTCAAACTGGGTCAAACTCGCCGGCGTTGAGCCGCCGGCGAGGCCGAGACGGCGGAGGGCTTCGGATTTGGTCCTCCGGTGACCAAATCGACGGCGGAGACGTGCTACGCGTAGCTGGGGCTCATGCGCATCTAGTAGGGCAAGTGGGAGGAGCTGGGGTGGAGCGAGCTCGCCGGAATCGAGCTCGTGGCGGCGGCCGGAGTTCGGACGGGGTGGGTTTCGACGCTACGGTGCACGAGAGAAAGAGCTGGTGAAGGCTACGAGATCCTGGTGCTGCACTGAGCACAACGGCGAGCTTGGTTCGAGCCACTGTGGCTCTGGCCACGACGGCGCCATGGCCGACGGCGGGGAGTTCTCGGGTGCGGTGGAAACGGCGGCTACAGAGGCCAAGCGAGCACGGGAGCTAGGGGGAAAGGAAGAGGAGCTCACAGTGGAGTCGGAGTGGGGGTCAGCGAGCTCGGGGAGGTCCTGGCGGTGGCGAATCGACCGGAAGACGGCTCGGGTGCCGAGGTTGAATACAGGGCGTAGACGGCGTTCGGCGGCGTTTGGGGTCGCGTGGGTCGGCGGAGAGGTCCAGGGCAACGAGGCGGAGCTATTGGGCTCGTCAGAGGGGCGAGGGAGTGGCTGTGGTGGCAACTACGGCGATCGGCGGTGAGGTTCGCGCTCGGCCATCGCGGGAGAGAGTGAGGGAGACGAGGGGGAGAGTGAGAGAGCATGAGAGGGGGACGTGGGGGTCGCGTGGCATTCCCTGGACGTCTCCTAGCGTCGGCGGAAGCAGGAGGGGGCCGGCGTGTGGCCGCGGGCGCCGGCCACGCGCTCCGCGTCCTTCTGGCGGGAGGAGGATGACGACTGGTAGAGCTAGTAGGATGGGCCGAGCCAGGTGGGCTGGCCAGCACAGGTAAGGCCCAGGTGGGTTTCTACCTCTCTTTTTTTTGATTTGTTTCTGTTTTTCTATTTAACTCCAACTGTTGGGCTTTAATTAAAATACTAAAATGTTTCAAAAATCCTGAAAATAATTGTGGGCTCTGTTTAGATTATTTCCAACAGCAAACATTTATTTCCAGAATTATTTGAGCATTTAAATTATTTTATAGCATTTAAATGCCCAAATTCAAATACTTATGATTTAATTCAATGACCTTCTGTTGACCTAGAAAATTGTGCACCAATTTTGCCAGAGGTTCTAACCCAAGACAAAGAGGGTGAACTTTTTAGAAGGGCATTTCAGGTTCATTGAAAATAATTTTAGTAAACCCTAGTTGTTTCCAGGGGGTGTTGGGGTTTCTGCCTTCCCCAATTAGAAATTTAAAAGGAATTTAAACATGATGCACATTCTAATGCTTGAACTAGCTAGGGTGTGACATTATCATTCATCACAACTTGATTGTCCTCGAAGTCTGGGTAGATAGGCAAGTGTTCCTTATCCAACAGGAATGTGCCTGTGCCCATCTTTGAGTTTATCAACTCCTGGATTTGTGGGGCATATCCACAACTTCTTTTCTGGTCTACTGCAGTCCTCTTGATAGTCTCAACTATAAGGCTCATGACCTTGAACTTCTGTGGCACATCAAATATATGTAGCAAGTTAATTGCATGGCCTCTGATCATTCTGTGATCACCAGACTTGGGCAAGAGAGTTAGCCTAAGAATCCTATTGATTGTTGGCAGCCCTGACAGCAAGTGTTTTACTGACCCAAACTGGTGAGTCTCAAGATCATCTTCAGGAATCTCCTTGTACAGGTTTGCCATAGAGTTGTGAACCATCTTCTTCTTGGCATAGACATCCAAGTCATCTTCTTCTTCCTTAGGAGCATTGATCAGATTTGCCCATTCCTCAATAGTTGAGTGGTACCTTGTACCTTCAGACATCCATACTATCCTGCCATCTGGATAGAAGTGTGCTGTGGAGTAGAATTGCATTATGAGCTCCTCATTCCACTTTGTGAGCTTCTGCCCAACAAAGTCTGCAACTCCACAAGCACTGAAGCTGTCAAACACACCAGGATAGTGTTCCTCATTTTCCTTGATATACTTCCAGTCGACCCACCTCATTTCACACACTATAGGCTTCTTGTCCAGCAGCACTGTCTCATAGAAATCTTGTGTTCCTTTGTGTGGAACCTGTAATCAACAGCAGTTCTTCTTCTTGTAGCATATGGGTCTGTCTCTCTCCATTTCCTCAGTCCTGAGTCTCTCCTGATCTTCATGTTCTCAGCCACAGGATGAGCATCATTGTGGTCTGGAATCTTGGGTTTGAGCTTCCTCAGGACTTGTCCTTCATCATCTTCATCAGCAGCAACTTCAGGCACTGGGGCCTTGTTCTTCTCAGCAGCTGGTATACTCCTGGTATTCCTCTTAGGTGCACTCTTGGGCTTGGAGGCTGCTTTGGGTGCTTCTTTGGGCTTTGATAAAGCAGCCCCTGTCCTGTTAGCATCACCCATAAGATTCTGTGCCTTGGGTGCTGGTGCAGCAACCTCTTCTTCTTATTCTTCCATCATGGAAGCCTTTCCAATCACTCTGGCCATGGTCTTCTTGACCCTTTCCTTCCTTTTCTTCCCTTCTGCAGCAGCCTCTTTGGGTTCAGATCCCAAAGGGACATGAGTAGATGCTCTGGCCTTAGACATTGGAATTCTCTTTGCAGGAACCTTTTGCTTCATGCCTGGCTTGGTGGCGGCAGCAGTGCTATATTCCTTCTTAACCACTTTCTTCTTGGAAGTGGCCTCATCCTCAACTGCCACATAGTCTTCATCCTCAGACTCTGAAGTTTTATTCTTCCTTGTTCTGGTGGCAGCTTTCG
>NC_053022.1:481553768-481588353 GCF_003073215.2 Triticum urartu | reverse complement strand
GATTCTTTGTCGGGACCAGAGCTTGCCGGGGAAGCCTCCTGCTTGTCGCTGGATGCGTTGCCGTGGTTGCTGGCTCATCATCTGCCTCCCTCTCTGCTACTAACGCAGCACTAACCACTTGATTGGTTGCCGCTATGTACAGCAGCAACTTCTCTTGTGGCTTAGGTGCGACAAGTATTGGAGGGGAGGACAGGTATCTCTTCAAGTCTTGCAGCGCAGCCTCCGCTTCCGGAGTCCATCTCATTGGACCTGCCTTTTTCAATAATTTGAAAAACGGCAGGGCGCGCTCAGCAGACCTACAGATAAACCTGTTGAGAGCAGCCACGCAACCGACAAGTCTTTGTACATCCTTGACGCGCTTGGGTGCTTCAATCTGCTCAATGGCCTTGATCTTGTCGGGATTGGCTTCAATTCCCCGCTGAGACACGAAGAACCCGAGAAGCTTGCCGGAGGGAACCCAAAACACACTTCTCTGGGTTGAGCTTGAGGCTGATCTTGCGCAGATTTGCAAAGGTCTCATCTAAATCTTGGATCAAAGTTGCTCTGTCCTTGCTCTTGACCACTATGTCATCCATGTAGGCTTCCACATTTCTGTGTATTTGCGGCTCAAGAGCAACATGGAACACTCTTGCAAATGTTGAACCAGCATTTTTTAATCCGAAAGGCATTCGTACGAAACAGTACGTGCCACATGGAGTAATAAATGCGGTCTTCTCCTCATCCTCTTCTGCCATGAAGATCTGATGATATCCTGAATATGCGTCAAGACATGAAAGCAAATCACATCCGGTCGTGGAGTCAACAGTCTGGTCAATGCGCGGCAAAGGAAATGGGTCTTTGGGACAAGCTTTGTTAACATCGGTAAAATCGATACAAAGTCTCCATTTCCCGTTCGCCTTGCGCACGACTACAGGATTGGCCAACCACGTAGGATGGAGCACTCCTCTGACAAGGCCTGCTGCTTCCAACTTCTTGATCTCTTCTGCATGAATTCTTGGCGCTCCACTGCTTGCTTCCTGACCTTCTGCTTGACGGGCCGCGCATGAGGACAAACGGCAAGGTGGTGCTCAATTACTTTCCTGGGAACACCGGGGATGTCAGACGGTTGCCACGCAAACACGTCGACATTCGCCCGCAGGAAAGCAACGAGCGCGCTTTCCTATTTAGGGTCGAGAGTGGCACTGATGGTGAAGGTACCACCAGTGCCGTCCTCCTTGGCGGACACCTTTTTCGTCTCTGGCGGAGCTGCCATCGTCTTCTTACACTTGCCGGTGGAGCTCGATGGTGCGTCCTCGACGGCAGCGCAGCACTCCGAAGAGGTGCGCTTGCCGGAGTGGGCATCAGAACTCTTGCCGGACTTGGTCTTTCTTCCCCCCGGGAGCTTCAGCGGCAAGTGACTTGTGATCTGCTGCGGCTGCTTCCCGGTAGATCTTGTCGGCGCAGATAAGAGCATCCTTCTTGTCGCCAGGGACAGAGATGACGCTTATCGGGCCTGGCATCTTCAGCATGTTGTATGCGTAGTGAGAGGCTGCCATGAACTTGGCGAGTGCTGGACGGCCAAGTATCCCATTGTAAGGTAATGGAATATCGGCAACGTCAAAAGTGACCCTCTCAGTCCTGAAGTTTCAGCTCGCTGCCAAATGTTACTGAGCGTGACTTTCCCCTTCGGCTTGCTCCTTCCCGGGTTGATTCCTTGGAATGTGCCGGTCTCTTCAGCTCGCTGTCAGGGATCTGGAGTTTCTGGAGTACAGCGGAGGAGATCAGGTTCAAGCCGGCCCCGCCGTCAACTAGCATCTTAGTGACCTTGAGGTTGCGGATAGTTGGTGAAACCAACATCGGCAAGCACCCGACCGCAGTTGTGCGATCAGGGTGGTCCTCAATATCAAAGATGATAGGCGTGCTGGACCATTTCAGAAGCTTGCGTGACTCGACAGGTGGTTCCGCCGCATTGACTTCCCGCACCCACTGCTTGAGTTGGCGGTGTGAAGTATGCAGAGAAGCACCGCCGTCAACGCACAAGACCTCTGTGGCTTTCTGGAACCTGCTCACTGGTCTCGACATCATCCATGTCTTCGTCGTCGTCATCGTCTTCATCGTTGTCGCGGCCGCGGGGAGGTCTATCTCCTTGCCGCTGCTTGGCCTTGCCGCGGCGTCCTCCCCGGCCGGGGCGCTTATTGCCGGATTCTCCACCACCTCCTTGGGCCCTCTCCTTGTCGTGTCGCTCGTACTCAGCCTTTTGCTGCTGGACAAGATGCTCGACCTTCTTGCAGCTCTGGAGGTCATGGCCCTTTGTGCGGTGAATCTTGCAGTACTGCTTGTCGGAGCCGTCCTGCTTGTCGGCGACTGCCACAGCCTGGCAGTTGGCGCACGTGGCCATCTCCCTGCCGGAGCTACCAACCTTGGCTTTGTTGGCGCCACCTTCGTTGCCGGACTGCTCAACAACTAGCACATCTTTGCCTTTCTTCTTCCTGTTCCGCCGCCGGTTTTTCTTTGTCGGGGCAGCATCCTCACTGTCAGATCCTCCTGCTCCTACATCCTCTCCGGGGAGTTTCCTCCCTTCCTCAGTGCGTGCACACTTGTCGGCCAGGGCATACAGCTCACTGACGTCTCTGATCCTGCACATCGCCATCTCCTCCCGCATCCTGCAGTTACGCACGTTCTGATGAAACACGCTGATGACCGCGGCAGGGTGGACGTCTGGGATGTTATACTGTACACGGCTGAACCTCTGAATGTACTTGCGCAGGGGCTCTCCTTCCTTCTAGACGAGCAGATGAAGGTCACTCTCTTGGCCATGAGGTTTGTGGCCGCCTGTAAAGGCGCCGACAAACTGATGGCATAGGTCTGCCCAGGAGGATATGGAGTTGTCCGGCAAGTGCATGAGCCAGGACCTGACGTTGGGCTTGAGCACCAACGGGAAGTAGTTGGCAAGGATCTTGTCGTCCCGCCCCCCAGCAGCCTGCACCGCGATGGTGTAGATGCTGAGGAACTCCGACGGATGCGTCTTGCCGTCGTACTTCTCTGGTACATCTGGTTTGAAATTCTTCATGCTGGGCCACTGGACTTGCCGCAGCTCACGGGTGAACGCAGGGCAACCTACCGCATACGGCAAGTCACCTGGTTCCCCTGGCGCATGCATGTCGACAGAGGGCCCAACGTGCTAGTCTGATTGACGTCGCGCTTCTCTTTGGCGCTCGATGCGAGTACGAGCGTCTTCTTGCTGTCGTTCATGAAGAACTTGGCGCTGATCGCGGCGAACCCGTGGATCTGATGACGCGGTGGAGTCGCTGTCAAGGTGGATCCGGCGAGTCGGCGATCTTGGCCTTTGGGGCGGAGAGTGCACAGAGGTTGCACCCCCACCGGTTTTGTCGCCACCGGCTCGTGCCTGGCTGACTTGCCGCAGCTGCGACGTGCTCGGCTGCCGTGGAGTGTCGCCGTTGGCGAAGCCGATGAGACTCTGGATGGTAGCACTCCAGTCGTCGATCTTGTCCGCCGTTGGTGGGTAATCTAGGAGCAGCTGAGCTCGCGCCAAAGCTTCTTCTGCAGTGGCGGGTGGCGGTGGCGAACGGTGCGAGGAGCGGGATATGCTCGGACTTCTAACTATGTTAGAAGGAGCAGTATCCCGTCCAGGCGACCGTGTCTCGCTCGTGCCAGCATGTTGGCGTGCATGGTGGTCTGAGCGCTCCGAGATCCACCAGCTCGATCTTGATCTAGCAAACGCATGGTACCGTGAGTACCATGACGCTGCCGGTCCCGCGCCTCCTGAGGGGCGGTGCATGTACGGACGCCGAGGTCTTGGAGTGCGCCCGGTCGTTGTGGGAGCCGGCTACGCCGCCGATGGGCAGCGCAGCCTTGTCCTTGGACCTGGCAGCACCGTGAGCTCCCTCGTCGACGCCCGTTCTTCCGCCGGCGTCCCCACCAACCGTTTGCTCCGGCGGTGGTGGCTCGGCGCGGACGGAGCAGCTGCCTCCGAAACCTTTCTTCTTCGGCGGCATGTTGATGAAGATGATGAAGATCTAGCTCGCGAGAACGCCGGATCTGGTTCACACAACTTCGACGCCCCCTACCTGGCGCGCCAAAGATGCCGGGGTACTGATCCACGGGCACCTATGGGACCGGCGGACCGGGTCCCTTTCGGTTCGGCGGGGGCGGGATCGTGCAAAGAGCAAATCGAGGCGATACACGCGAGCGATTTACCCAGGTTCGGGCCGCACGGATGCGTAAAACCCTACTCCTGCTTTGTGGTTTGTATTGATTTCTTGCTCGGGAGCGCGGAGTGCTACAGTACACTCAGCAGCTAACGAGACCGAGCGTGAGTGTTTTGAACCCCCCTCTACGTTGCACACGGGCCTCCTTTTATATGCTCAAGGGGTCACCGACAGGTGGCAACGGAGGCAAAGGGTAAAAATGGAAAGGTGCTGCGGTAGGTACAGCTACCTGTCTACAGTGTATCATACCTAACCCTGACGGCAGGGGACAAGGGCCTTAAATGCCCGTCTGTGTCGCCTAAATAGTGCAAAAAGGGACCGTCAGGGACGCCACCGCTCGCCACGATGGCGATCTTGTCAGCGCCGCTTGCCACCGCGCACCGCTGGCTGCACAGCCTCCCGCCACGTACGCCTGGAAGGGTCCCAGAGCGACACGTTGGTGGATGTGCTGGAGCGCGGGCACAGAGTGGTGTCTGCCGCGGCAAGCGCCTTGCCGCGGTCGTTGTCTTGTCGCGTCCGGGAGCTTGTCGCTCACCGGGCCTTGCCGGCGGTGGCGGACAGTCCTTGCTGGGTGGCGCGTCGCGGCAAGCTTCTTGCCGGGCTTGGGTTTGGCCTTCCCGGCAAGCTCCTCTTGCCGGGGTCTTGTCTCCTTGGCTTGGATACTTTGTCCTTGAATGGCTCCAAAGGAACCACGGAGGGCCTTGGCGGTCACCCGACAAGCCTTGCCGCGGGATGCTGCGACTGCCCGTGCACAAGTTCGGGATACTAGGGTACCCCTACTCTAGTACACCGACATTGTTAGTACGAATTCTATGATGCTAATGATATGCAAAGCCACAAGCTTGGGGAAGCTATGTTTGATGAAGATGACATTTTTTGTCTCCCAAGTTTTGATGAGCAAATTTATTATGATGAAAGCATGCCTCCTATCTATGATGATTATTGTGATGACAAGTATGCTTTAAAGAATAATAATAACAATGAACCTTGTCATCTTGATCTTAATTTTCAATCACATGATAGTTATTTTGTTGAGTTAGCTCCACTATTATTCATGAGAAGAATTTTGCTTATGTGGAGAGTAGTAAATTTGTTATGCTTGTAGATCATGAAAAGAATTCTTTAGGTGCTGGTTATATTGTTGAATTCATTCATGATGCTACTGAAAATTATTAAGAGGGAGGAACTTATGTTTGTAGGAATTGCAATAATATCAAGTTTCCTCTCTATTTGCTTAAAGTTTTGAAGTTATGCTTGTTTTACCTTCCTATGCAAGTTGATTATTGTTCCCATAAGTTGTTTGCTCACAAAATCCCTATGCATGGGAAGTGGATTAGACTTAAATGTGATAGTTATATTCTTCATGATGCTTTCTTTATGTTTCAATTCTTATCTATTATGTGAGCATCATTGAAATCATCATGCCTAGCTAGGGGCGTTAAACGATAGCGCTTGTTGGGAGGCAACTCAACTTTATTTTTGTTCCTTGCTTTTTGCTCCTGTTTAGTAATAAATAAATAATTTATCTATCCTCTGTTATGATTTAGTTTTTATGTTTTAGTTAGTGTTTGTGCCAAGTAGAACCGTTGGGAAGACTTGGGGAAAGTCTTGTTGATCATGCTGTAAAAAACAGAAACTTTAGCGCTCACGAGAATTGCTGCCATTTTTAATTGGAGAGTGCTATTTAGTTAATTCTATTTGAAGATGCTTAATAGATAAATTCCTCACGTCCAGCAATTTATTTTAGAATTTTTGGGGTTCCAGATCTTGCGCTAACTACAGATTACTACAGACTGTTCTGTTTTTGACAGAATCTGTTTGTGTGTGTTGTCTGCTTATTTTGATGAATCTATGGCTAGTAAAATAGTTTATAAACCATAGAGAAGTTGGAATACAGTAGGTTTAACACCAATATAAATAAATAATGAGTTCATTACAGTACCTTGAAGTGGTGATTTATTTTCTTATACTAACGGAGCTTACGAGTTTTCTGTTAAGTTTTGTGTTGTGAAGTTTTAAAGTTTTGGGTAAGGATTCGATGGACTATGGAATAAGGAGCGGCAAGAGCCTAAGCTTGGGGATGCCTCGGAAGGCATCCCCTCTTTCGTCTTCATTCATCGGTAACTTTAATTGGAGCTATATTTTTATTCGCCACATGATATGGATGAAGATACCCAGGGCAGCGAGATGCCAAACCCTAATCAGTGTCACATGGATGTTGAATCTAACATCGGGGCAGAGGCGTCAAGCTACCAATGGAACACCGGAAAGCTGAAACGCCCACTGGAAAACCAAGACGTCCACGCAGATGACAACGATCTTGATATGCCAGATTTTGCTGCTATGATTGCAGATTTCGAGGGCCCGGAAAAGGACATGATTCGGTACAAGGATCTTCCAACCATTGATGCAGACTCCAAGAAAGAATTGTATCCAGGTTGCAAAAAGAAATATTCCAGGTTGAGTGCCACTCTGGCGCTTCTCAGATTTAAAGCAGCAAACGGTCTATCAAACAAGGGCTTCAAAGAGATCTTAGGTATTTTCAAAGATATTCTTCCGGAAGATAATGTGCTCCCCAGAAGCATGAATGAAACGAAGAAAAATGTTTGCCCATTGGAACTTGAAGTACAGAAGCTACACGCTTGTGTGAATGATTCTATATTGTACCGTGGTGAGTACAAAGATTTCTGTGCATATCCCACATGCAAGCATGCACGATACAAAGCGCAGGAGAGCAAAGGACAAGTTCAAATTGGACGACGAGATCAAGACAGGAATCCCGTTCAAGGTTGTTTGGTACTTGCCTCTAATTTCAAGGTTGAGGCGTTTGTTTGCAAACCCTAGAGAGGCAAAGAGGTTGCGGTGGCATCGTGATGAGAGAATTGCGGATAGTTTTGTGAGGCACCCGAAAGATGAGGCTCAGTGGGAATTAATCGACAACAAGTTTGAAAATTTTGCCAAGGATCCTAGAAGTATAAGGCTCGGGGAGTGTACTGACGAGATGAATCCTTTTGGCGATATGAGCACCAATGACAGCACATGGCCGGTGCTTCTGTGCATATATAACCTAGCTCCTTGGTTGTGTATGCAGAAAAAATACATTATGATGTCAATGATTATCCAAGGCCCGGAGCAACCTAGAAATGACATCGACATTTACTTTCAGCTAATGGTACAAGAACTGCTGACATTGTGGATAGATGCGCCTGCTGTAAAATGTTATGATGCTTACAAAAAGAAGATTTTCAATCTACATGTGATGCTGGTGCACACCATTCAAGATATGCCGACATTAGGCAACACATCGGGGCAAAAAACTAAGGGAGATGTAGGGTGTGTCACATGCATGGATAGGACAGCTAGCAGAAGACTTCCCAACTCGCGCAAAACAGTGTATTTGCATCATTGTAGGTTCTTGCGGATGAATCACCCATACCGAAAAATGAAAGCTGAATTTGATGGTACGATAGAGGCAGTGTGGCCCCAAGACCCTATGACGGGGAGGTGGTCCACAACATGGCTAAAAAAATTAATGTTGTGCTTGGCAAGAACCATCCTTTGTCGGTGACACTAACACCCAAGGATCAAGTGTTTAAGAAGAAATCGATGTTCTGGAAATTACCTTACTGGGAGATTCTACGTGTATGTCACTTCATCGATGTCATGCACGTACAGAAGGACGTACGTGAAAGCATCCTTGGTACTCTGCTCAAGATTAAAAGTAAAAGAAAGGATTGTGACGGTTCATGGCTTGATATGCTTGCTGATCAATCACAATGCAAGAGTGAAGCAGAAGATGAT
Organism: Triticum urartu; assembly: GCF_003073215.2. Classification (NCBI taxonomy): domain Eukaryota; kingdom Viridiplantae; phylum Streptophyta; class Magnoliopsida; order Poales; family Poaceae; genus Triticum; species Triticum urartu. Next base: position 481,580,344 of record NC_053022.1, on the reverse strand, counting down.
GACAAATTCATCAAAGCTCGTCAGAGTAACAATTTTAGTACAAAAGAAGCAACGCAGTTCTCCACCTATTTGTTGTCAGTTAAGACACTCTCTTCCTACTACGCAAACATCAGAAGTCTTGTGGATGTGAGCTCAGGTAAAATGAAGTTGGGACACATGAAGTCACATGATTGCCGTGTAATGTTGACCCAAATCCTCCCGGTTGCCATCAGGAATCTGATGGACAAAGATATAACAAACACACTCATTGACCTCTGTGATTTCTTCAATAAACTATGGCAGAAAGTTGTAGATCCTGAAGAGTTGGATAGTATGCAAGATGATATTGCAAGAACATTGTCCAACCTAGAGATGTTTTTCCCACCGTCATTCTTTGATGTCATGGTCCATCTCACTGTGCACCTTGTCGACGAGATAAAGTATTGTGGTCCTGTGTTTCTTCGCAACATGTATCCCTTCGAGCGGTTCATGGGAATACTGAAGCGCTTTTGTCGGAACTGAAACCATCCAGAGCAAGCATCCTACAAGGTTGAATGCAACTATCCCTAGGTGGTTTTGGTAATTCATAACAACATATAGCTCATTGAGCTAATGCTATTCCAAGATGATTATTTCAGGAAAGCTCAATGATTGGCATGGCATGGATGTGAAAGTGGAACCCTCAAAATGCTAAGGACAAAGGATTGGCTCAAGCTCAAAAGCTCAAGACTCTTCATTTTATATTTTAGTGATCCAAGATCACATTGAGTCTTTAGGAAAAGCCAATACTATCAAGGAGGGATGAGGTGTTGCTTAATGAGCCTCTTGCTTCATGTGCTTAGTGATATGCTCCAAAACCCTCAACTACTTTCCCATATCCACATATGACCTAAACCCTAAGCCAAACTCGGTCCTACCGATTCTTCCTATCCGGCGCCACCGAGTTTCACTTGTCATAAGCCACTGCCAGAACCCTTAGCAAATTCGGTTCTACCGATAGGGATCTCGGTCTCACCGAGATGGGATTGCAAACTCTCTGTTTCCCTTTCGTAACTTTTCGGTCTCACCGAAAAAGCGAATCGGTCCCACCGAGATTGCAATGTAAACTCAGTGTTTCCCCTTTGTAACTTTTCGGTTGGTCTCACCAAAAGAGCAAATCTGTCCCACCGAGTTTGCCTGACCAACTCTCTGGTTAGCTAATTACCAAAATCGGTCTCACCGAGTTTGTGTAATCGGTCTCACCGAGATTACGTTATGCCCAAACCCTAACCATATCGGTCCTACCGAGTTGCATGTCAGTCCCACCGAAAATCTCTAACGGTCACTAGGTTTACCTTTTCGGTCCGACCGAGTTTGTTGATTCGGTCCCACCGAGATTAGAAAACTGTGTGTAACAGTTGGATTTTGTGTGGAGGCTATATATACCCCTCCACCTCCTCTTCATTCGTGGAGAGAGCCATCAGAACACATACACAATTCCAACTCATATGTTCTAAGAGAGAACCACCTACTCATGTGTTGAGACCAAGATATTCCATTCCTACCATATGAATCTTGATCTCTAGCCTTCCCAAGTTGCTTTCCACTCAAATCTTCTTTCCACCAAATCCAAATCCTATGAGAGAGAGTTGAGTGTTGGGGAGACTATCATTTGAAGCACAAGAGCAAGGAGTTCATTACCTACACACCATTTGTTACTTCTTGGAGAGTGGTGTCTCCTAGATTGGCTAGGTGTCACTTGGGAGCCTCCGACAAGATTGTGGAGTTGAACCAAGGAGTTTGTAAGGGCAAGGAGATCGCCTACTTCGTGAAGATCTACCGCTAGTGAGGCAAGTCCTTCGTGGGCGATGGCCATGGTGGGATAGACAAGGTTGCTTCTTCATGGACCCTTTGTGGGTGGTTGCTTCTTCGTGGACCCTTCATGGGTGGAGCCCTGTGTGGACTCGCGCAACCGTTACCCTTGGGTGGAGCCCTGTGTGGACTCGCGCAACCGTTACCCTTCGTGGGTTGAAGTCTCCATCAACGTGGATGTAGGATAGCACCACCTATCCGAACCACGGGAAAAACATCCGTGTCTCCAGATTGCGTTTGAATTCTCCAAACCCTTCCCTTTACATTCTTGCAAGTTGCATGCTTTACTTTCCGCTGCCAATATACTCTTTGCATGCTTGCTTGAATTGTGTGATGATTGCTTGACTTGTCCTACAATAGCTAAAATCTGCCAAGAACTAAAATTGGGAAAAGGTTAAGTTTTATTTGGTCAAGTAGTCTAATCACCCCCTCTAGACATACTTTCGATCCTACAAGTGGTATCAGAGCTTTGGTCTCCATTTGCTTTGATCTCCATAGTTTTGGTGGTCATAGCCTTGGTTTCACAACCTAGGAGAGTATGGCGTCTAGCGAGGGAAATTATCACCGTAGAGGTCCTTACTTTGATGGTACTAATTTTGCTAGTTGGAAGCATAAAATGAAAATGCATATTCTTGGACATAACCCCGCCGTTTGGGCTATTGTGTGTGTTGGTTTGCAAGGTGACTTCTTTGATGGGAAAGAACCAAACCGTGAAGCTACCGGATGAGTTGAAGATGTTGCAATACAATGCTCAAGCTTGTGATATTCTCTTCAACGGATTGTGCCCCGAAGAATTCAACAAAATCAGCCGTCTTGAGAATGCAAAGGAAATTTGGGACACTTTGATTGATATGCACGAAGGTACCGACTCCGTCAAGGAATCCAAGTTGGATGTGCTTCAAAGTCAACTTGACAAGTTCAAAATGAAGGATGGTGAAGGTGTCGCTGAAATGTACTCTAGGCTTGCTCTCATCACAAATGAGATTGCCGGCTTAGGAAGTGAAGAGATGACCGATAGATTCATCATCAAGAAGATCCTAAGAGCCTTGGATGGAAAATATGATACCGTGTGCACATTGATCCAAATGATGCCCAATTACAAAGATCTCAAGCCAACGGAGGTGATTGGAAGAATTGTTGCTCATGAGATGTCACTTAAGGATAAAGAGGAACTTCACAACAAATCAAGTGGTGCCTACAAAGCCTCATGTGAAGCCCCTACATCATCAAGTGAGAAACAAAACTTCAATGAAGAATTGAGCTTAATGGTGAAGAACTTCAACAAGTTCTACAAGAGTAGAAGCAAAGATAGAAGCTTCAAGTCAAGGTCCTACAATGACAAAAGATCTTCTAGTCGAGAGCGAAACTGCTATAATTGTGGAAGACCCGGATACTATTCCAATGAGTGTATGGCTCCCTACAAGAGAAGAGACGATTCTCCAAAAAGAAGAAGCAAAGAATCACCACCAAGAGATGATCATTATGAACGGAGATACTCACGGAGAAGCAAGGATTCAGAAAGGAAGGAAAAATCATCAAGGAGCTACACAAAACGAAGACATCAAGCTCATGTTGGTGAATGGGTATCCGGCTCCGACTCCGACAGCCACTCCGAGAGAAGTTATCACTCCGACTCCGAAGATACTCAAGATGAAGGTGTTGCCGGTCTAGCACTTGTGTCAACCAACTCCTACGACATATTTGACTCACCAAATGAAGGAATTGGGAGATGCTTCATGGCCAAAGGTCCTAAGGTAACACACCCCGAGTATGTTGATTTCAATAGTGATGAAGATGACTTGTTAGGTGATGATTTGCTTGTTGACAACTCTAGTGATGAATACTATGATGAAACGTCAATTAATCATGCTAATCAAGATAAAACGAATGACAATTATAAGGAGAAGATTGAGGCTCTAACTAAAGAACTAAAAACTCTTAAGTTAGCTCATGACACTATCTTCGAAGATCATCGAGAACTTTTAAGAGCTCATGAGAAATTACGCTTTGAAAAGCTCAATCTTGAGCAAGAGCATGAGTTCTTAAAAGCAATCAATGATGATCTCCGCAAGAAAAGTTCTTCTTACATTGCCAAGCGTTTACTCTTATCCACTTACATGCCTCAAGTCAAGTCTAGTAACAAGAACAAGAAAGATTCTTCCTCTAGCAGTAACAATGATCATGCTAAATCCAATATTGTTGCTTCTAGTAGTTCTCTTGATTCCACTAATGATTCTCTTAGCCAAGTTACACTTGAGCAAGAAAATAGCTTATTGAAGGGAATTATAGAGAAAGGAGTGTACAAAAGCCTTGCCGGGAGTAAGCAATTCGAGGAAATTGTGCGCAAGCAAGGAATGCACCGGAAGAATCAAGGTGTTGGTTTTGAACGAAAGTTCAATGCCAATGGAGTTGAGTGGGAAGAAGATCAATACCCCAAGACAAAGTTTGTTCCTCAACAAGAGAAGTATGATACTTCTTTCAAGGGGACACAAGCTCAAGATGATCTTCCACCACAAGACTACAAGCAAAAAGGCAAGGACAAGCTTCAAGAGGAAATTGATGCATTTGAAGAAGCTCCTAAGACCTTAGTCAAGTGGATTCCCAAGACTACTTCAAGTTCCACTTCATCAAGTACGACTACAACTCCAAGGATTCCCATCAAGATGGTGTGGATCCAAAAGAAGAAGAACTAGAGAGTTCTTGAGGGTGACTCCGCCAACATACTTCACTCTTATCATTTTGGCAAGAACAAGTGCAATCAACTTCCACATCTTGCACTAGTTCAAGGAGTCACAAACCCTCTTGTTGGTAAGACAAGGGACAAGGTAACCTAAAAGCTTTCATAGACATCATCTTGTGTGTGCATCACTCTATGTCTATGGATATCCTTGTTTGTTCCTTGTGGGACTAACCCATGTAGGTATTGAAAGTGCAATTCACTCAAATGGATAGCTCCAAGTGATCTACATCAACATTGAGCATCCACATCTTCAACATCTACATGAAGTCATCATCGACAAAACCAAGGTTAGTTCATCCCTCTAAGGGGGGATATCACATCTAGGGGGAGCTTTACTCTAAGACTTGAGCTAAAGCAACTCTAAAGATGTGAACACAACAATGCTTTATGTAAAAGTGGTAACCCCACTTTGAGCTTAAACATGAGTATGACCTATGATCAAGTGTTCTCATTTGACTCCTAAGTCAATATACTCATATATAGATGACCTTAGTCATCGCAATATTGCTTGATAGATGCTAGAATTGGTTGTGCATGCCTTTGTCCACATATTTCATTTGCCATCTTATTGTGTGAGCATGCTGGTTGCATATTTTACTCATTCGAGGACATCCACTTGTTGTTTTGATTGTTTGGTTTTATTTCCTTTTGCCAAGTGGATGGACAAGAATGCCTAAGAACCTCCTCTAGCTATCTATGCTTTTCTCGTCTCAAACTCTATTCATGCTACATCACAAAATTTGATCAAGTCAGATTCGAACCACTCTGTGTGAGGAGCGCTCGGAGTCCCCGATTCGTCATAGACTTAAACTTCCAAAACCTCTTTATGATTCTCGGTCTGACCGATACCCCACTTTCGGTCCTACCGAGATCATTAAGTTGATCTAGGTTTTCGATCTCGGTGCAACCGATTTGAACCATTCGGTCACACCGAGTTGCAACAACTGTATACAGTTTTGCATCTCGGTGCCACCGAGTTGTTCCACTCGGTCACACCGACAGGGTCGGGCTATATATAGTCAGGGGCAAAAATTTGGAAATTTCTCCGAACCCCTTCGCCCGTGCGGATAGCCTGCTCCGCCCTTGGTCTCCGGATCGTCTCTCCTCGCCGCCAGTCGCCTCCAGTCGCTAGTCTCCGTCGCCGTCAACGGAAATTCAACCCCGCGTTGCCGCCATAGCGAGTCTCCGCCAAACTAGGGTATGGACTCGATCCTTTGTGCCATTCCCCAATACGATTCTTAGCCATTGTGATCATCATGATCTTGCCACGTTTGTTAAACCTTCTATCCAGTCAATGAACTCGTAGATTAGGTTTAATTCGAAAATTTTAGGGTTAGGTTTCCGCTGAAACCATCTCGGACCCACCGAGTTGAAAAACTCGGTCCCACCGATTTGGCTTATGCCATTGCACAAGTGAGACTCGGTCTGACCGAGAATTACTTATCGGTGTGACCGATTTTGGAACTCTGTGAAACCCTAGCAGTCTCGGTGCCACCGAACTGTGACTCGGTCTGACCGAGTTCACTAGTTTAGGTGCCAAAGCTGCTTCGGTATCACCGAGTTTAGAAATCGGTAGATCCAAGATGCTTTCAGTGGGAAACTAAAACTAAGTTTTTGAATTATTCTTTTGCAAAAATCTCTGCATTTTGTGATGCTCATCCACTCTATCTCATCTATAACCTATTCACAGGGTCAGCAGTCAGAGTTTGCATCATGTCAGACCAAAGTGATAGCCAGAACATGTCAGAACAGCAAGTGCAGATGAGTGAGGGCACTAGTCCCTCAAGTTCTTCAGATGATGGCAGCAGGAGCACCCCTAGCAATCTGCCTAAAGCTGCCACAAGACAGAGAAAGAAGAGAACCTCAGAATCAGAGGATGAGGACTATGTGGCAGAAGAGGAAGCAACTTCCAAGAGAGTTGAGCCAGCACAGGGCACAAAGCCAGGGTTAAAGATCAAAAGGCCAGCAGGCAGGCAGCCTATGTCAAAGGCCAGAGCTTCAACTGAGAAGCCCACTCCCATAGAGCCAGTTGCTGCTGAAGGCAAGAAAAGGAAGGAAAGGGTGAAGAAAACCGTAGCCAGAGTGCTTGGAAGCTTCCATCATGGAAGATGAGGGGAAGAAGAAGAGGTTGCTGCACCAGCACCTAAGGCACCCAAGCTGATGGGTGATGCCATAAATCAGGGGCAGCTGCTTTCCAAGGCCAAGCCAGCTCCAAAGCCAAAACCAAAGAGGAATACAAGAGCATCCCAGCTGCTGAGAAGAACAAGGCCCCAGTGCCTGAAGCTGCTGAAGAAGATGATGAAGAGCATGTTCTGAGAAAGCTCAAGCCCAAGATCCCAGACCACAATGATGCTCATCCTGTGGCTGAGGACATGAAGCTCAGAAGAGACTCAGGGCTGAGGAAGTGGAGAGAAGCAGACCCGTATGCTTCAAGGAGAAGAACTGCTTGTTGATTACAGGTTTCACACCAAGGAACAAAATTTCTATGAGACAGTGTTGCTTGATAAGAAGCCCATAGTTTGTGACATGAGATGGGTTGATTGGGAGTACATCAAGGACAATGAGGAACACTATCCTGGTGTGATTGACAGTTTTGGTGCTTGTGGAGTTGCAGACTTTGTTGGGCAGAAGCTCACAAAGTGGAACGAGGAACTCATTATGCAATTCTACTCCACGGCACACTTTATCCAGATGGTAGGATAACTTGGATGTCTGAAGGTACGAGGTACCAATCTACAGTTGCTGAATGGGCTCAGATGATCAATGCCCCAGAAGAGCAAGAAGATGACTTGGATGTATATGCCAAGAAGAAGATGGATCAACTCAATGTCAAACATGTACAAGGAAATTCCAAATGAAGCACTTGACACTTTCAAGTTTGGCTCAGTACACTATCTTCTGTCAGGGCTGCCAACATAATTGGATTTTGAGGCACACCCTTGCCCAAGTCTGGAGATCACAAGATGATCAGAGGCCGCGATCAACTTGCTTCATATTTGACGTGCCACAGAAATTCAAAGTCATGAGCCTTATGATTGAAACAATCAAGAGGACAGCAGCAGACCAGAAGAGGAGCTGTGGATATGCCCACAGATTCAGGAGCTCATCAACTCTAAGATGGGCACGGGCATATACTTATTGGACAAGAACACCTGCCCATCCGTCCAGACTTTGAAGATAATCAAGTGGTCATGACTAAGAATGAGCCATCATCTGCCCAAGCACAAGCCAAGAAGGAGAAGGCGAGGAAGGAGAAAGCTGCCAAGATGCCTACTCAAGAGGAGGCATCTGAATATTTCCTGAAAACCAAACAAGAGCAGCTTGGTTACTTGATTGCATCCACCCTGCGGATTGAGCAAGGACTAGCCACCCTAACTCAGAACCAGGCAAGCTTAGAGAGGATCATGGAACAAAAGTTCTATGACTTGGATGTCAAAGTGACAGAGATTCAGACTGCAGTGGAGCAGCTCCAGGATGACATGCAGGAGAGGAGAGGCAAGACTACAACTGATGCCTTTGCCAGAGTGCCACGAGGTCCGAGGTCGTCTGCAGTGCCAGTTGCTGACCCCAGAGCCACCACGTCTGCACCAGCTACAGCCTCAGTTCCACCAGCTCCAGCGTCCACTTCAGCCTCGACTCCGACCACGTCTACAGAAGGCTTCGTCCTTGGAGTGCTCCGGACTCCACCACCACCTGAAGATCAAGCCTGAGTGTCGACTTAGCACTATGCATTTTCTAGGAACTTTTTGGTAACTTGTTGCCAAAGGGGGAGAAAATGTATAGATCATAGGCTTCGAGAGAGAGTGTTGCTTTTATTCTCTCTTGTTTTATTTGGTGGTTTTTCGAACTTTGTTTGCTTTTGTGTGAGATACTATGTCATTGCTCGTGAGACATTGATGATCATGTGTTTGATCATAAGCTACACTTAATGTTTGCTTAATATTATCATCTTATCTATCTTATGTGATCATTCACTATTCTTGGTGATGAGTGCATGTATTTCATTCTTATCATTTTAAGCGCTCCACCAAGATGTATGTGACATGGAAGAGTAACCCATGACTCTAACTCCTTGTGCATTTGCAGTCCAAAGCAAATTTTAAATATGCACAAATTTAGGGGGAGCTCTTACTTGTCACATACTTCTCAAAGCGACGATATATTTCATGCTTATTATCATTTGTCGAAGCTTTGATCTATATGTTGTCATCAATTACCAAAAAGGGGGAGATTGAAAGTGCAACTATCCCTAGGTGGTTTTGGTAATTCATAACAACATATAGCTCACTGAGCTAATGCTATTCCAAGATGACTATTTCAGGAAAGCTCAATGATTGGCATGGCATGGATGTGAAAGTGGAACCCTCAAAATGCTAAGGACAAAGGATTGGCTCAAGCTCAAAAACTCAAGACTCTTCATTTTATATTTTAGTGATCCAAGATCACATTGAGTCTTTAGGAAAAGCCAATACTATCAAGGAGGGATGAGGTGTTGCTTAATGAGCCTCTTGCTTCATGTGCTTAGTGATATGCTCCAAAACCCTCAACTAATTTCCCATATCCACATATGACCTAAACCCTAAGCCAAACTCGTCTACCGATTCTTTATATCCGGCGCCACCGAGTTTCACTTTTCATAAAGCACTGCCAAACCCTAGCAATTCGGTTCTACCGATAGGGATCTCGGTCTCACCGAGATGGGATTGCAAACTCTCTGTTTCCCTTTCGTAACTTTTCGGTCTCACCGAAAGAGCAGATCGGTCCCACCGAGATTGCAATGTAAATTCAGTGTTTCCTTTTTGTAACTTTTCAGTCTCACCGAAAGAGCAAATCGGTCCCACCGAGTTTGCCTGACCAACTCTTTGGTTAGCTAATTACCAAAATCGGTCTCACCGAGTTTGTATAATCGGTCTCACCGAGATTACGTTATGCCCAAACCCTAACCATATCGGTCCTACCGAGTTGCATGTCAGTCCCACCGAAAATCTCCAACGGTCACCAGGTTTGCCTTTTCGGTCCGACCGAGTTTGTTGATTCGGTCCCACCGAGATTAGAAAACTATGTGTAACGGTCAGATTTTGTGTGGAGGCTATATATACCCTCCACCTCCTCTTCATTCGTGGAGAGAGCCATCAGAACACATACACAATTCCAACTCATATGTTCTGAGAGAGAACCACCTACTCATGTGTTGAGACCAAGATATTCCATTCCTACCATATGAATCTTGATCTCTAGCCTTCCCCAAGTTGCTTTCCACTCAAATCTTCTTTCCCAATCCAAATCCTATGAGAGAGAGTTGAGTGTTGGGGAGACTATCATTTGAAGCACAAGAGCAAGGAGTTCATTACCTACACACCATTTGTTACTTCTTGGAGAGTGGTGTCTCCTAGATTGGCTAGGTGTTACTTGGGAGCCTCCGACAAGATTGTGGAGTTGAACCAAGGAGTTTGTAAGGGCAAGGAGATCGCCTACTTCGTGAAGATCTACCGCTAGTGAGGCAAGTCCTGTGGGCGATGGCCATGGTGGGATAGACAAGGTTGCTTCTTCGTGGACCCTTTGTGGTGGTTTGCTTCTTCGTGGACCCTTCGTGGGTGGAGCCCTCCGTGGACTCGCGCAACCGTTACCCTTGTGGGTGGAGCCCTCCGTGGACTCGCGCAACCGTTACCCTTCGTGGGTTGAAGTCTCCATCAACGTGGATGTAGGATAGCACCACCTATCCGAACCACGGGAAAAACATCCGTGTCTCCAATTGCGTTTGAATTCTCCAAACCCTTCCCTTTACATTCTTGCAAGTTGCATGCTTTACTTTCCGCTGCCAATATACTCTTTGCATGCTTGCTTGAATTGTGTGATGATTGCTTGACTTGTCCTAAATAGCTAAAATCTGCCAGAACTAAAATTGGGAAAAGGTTAAGTTTTTATTTGGTCAAGTAGTCTAATCACCCCCCCCCTCTAGACATACTCTTGATCCTACAGCCTCCCAGCCGGCGGGCCAGCTACGTAAGCCGGTAGATTGATATGCACGAAGGTACCGACTCCGTCAAGGAATCCAAGTTGGATGTGCTTCAAAGTCAACTTGACAAGTTCAAAATGAAGGATGGTGAAGGTGTCGCTGAAATGTACTCTAGGCTTGCTCTCATCGCAAATGAGATTGCCGGCCTAGGAAGTGAAGAGATGACCGATAGATTCATCATCAAGAAGATTCTAAGAGCCTTGGATGGAAAATATGATACCGTGTGCACATTGATCCAAATGATGCCCAATTACAAAGATCTCAAGCCAACGGAGGTGATTGGAAGAATTGTTGCTCATGAGATGTCACTTAAGGATAAAGAGGAACTTCACAACAAATCAAGTGGTGCCTACAAAGCCTCATGTGAAGCCCCTACATCATCAAGTGAGAAACAAAACTTCAATGAAGAATTGAGCTTAATGGTGAAGAACTTCAACAAGTTCTACAAGAGTAGAAGCAAAGATAGAAGCTTCAAGTCAAGGTCCTACAATGACAAAAGATCTTCTAGTCGAGAGCGAAACTGCTACAGTTGTGGAAGACCCGGACACTATTCCAATGAGTGTACGGCTCCCTACAAGAGAACAGAAGATTCTCCAAAAAGAAGAAGCAAAGAATCACCACCAAGAGAGAGAAGGAGTAGAGATGATCGTTATGAACGAAGATACTCACGGAGAAGCAAGGATTCGGAAAGGAAGGAAAAATCATCAAGGAGCTACACAAAACGAAGACATCAAGCTCGTGTTGGTGAATGGGTATCCGGCTCAGACTCCGACAGCCACTCCGAGAGAAGTTATCACTCCGACTCCGAAGATACTCAAGATGAAGGTGTTGCCGGTCTAGCAATTGTGTCAACCAACTCCTACGACATATTTGACTCACCAAATGAAGGAATTGGAAGATGCTTCATGGCCAAAGGTCCTAAGGTAACACACCCCGAGTATGTTGATTTCAATAGTGATGAAGATGACTTGTTAGGTGATGATTTGCTTGTTGACAACTCTAATGATGAATACTATGATGAAACGTCAATTAATCATGCTAATCAAGATAAAACGAATGACAATGATAAGGAGAAGATTGATGCTCTAACTAAAGAACTAAACACTCTTAAGTTAGCTCATGAAACTATCTTCGAAGATCATCGAGAACTTGTAATAGCTCATGAGAAATTACGCTTTGGAAAGCTCAATCTTGAGCAAGAGCATGAGTTCTTAAAAGCAATCAATGATGATCTCCGCAAGAAAAGTTCTTCTTACATTGCCAAGCGTTTACTCTTATCCACTTACATGCCTCAAGTCAAGTCTAGTAACAAGAACAAGAAAAATTCTTCCTCTAGCAGTAACAATGATCATGCTAAATCCAATATTGTTGCTTCTAGTAGTTCTCTTGATTCCACTAATGAGTCTCTTAGACAAGTTACACTTGAGCAAGAAAATAGCTTATTGAAGGGAATTATAGAGAAAGGAGTGTACAAAAGCCTTGCTGGGAGTAAGCAATTCGAGGAAATTGTGCGCAAGCAAGGAATGCACCGGAAGAATCAAGGTGTTGGTTTTGAACGAAAGTTTAATGCCAATGGAGTTGAGTGGGAAGAAGATCAATACCCCAAGACAAAGTTTGTTCCTCAACAAGAGAAGTATGATACTTCTTTCAAGGGGACACAAGCTCAAGATGATCTTCCATCACAAGACTACAAGCAAAAAGGCAAGGACAAGCTTCAAGAGGAAATTGATGCATTTGAAGAAGCTCCTAAGACCTTAGTCAAGTGGATTCCCAAGACTACTTCAAGTTCCACTTCATCAAGTACGACTACAACTCCAAGGATTCCCATCAAGATGGTGTGGATCCAAAATAAGAAGAACTAGAGAGTTCTTGAGGGTGACTCCGCCAACATACTTCACTCTTATCATTTTGGCAAGAACAAGTGCAATCAACTTCCACATCTTGAACTAGTTCAAGGAGTCACAAACCCTCTTGTTGGTAAGACAAGGGACAAGGTAACCTAAAAGTTTTCATGGACATCATCTTTTGTGTGCATCACTCTATGTCTATGGATATCCTTGTTTGTTCCTTGTGGGACTAACCCATGAGGTATTGAAAGTGCAATTCACTCAAATGGATAGCTCCAAGTGATCTACATCAACATTGAGCATCCACATCTTCAACATCTACATGAAGTCATCATCGACAAAACCCGAGGTTAGTTCATCCCTCTAGGGGGGATATCACATCTAGGGGGAGCTTTACTCTAAAACTTGAGCTAAAGCAAATCTAAAGATGTGAACACAATAATGCTTTATGTAAAAGTGGCAACCCCACTTGAGCTTAAACGATGAGTATGACCTATGATCAAGTGTTCTCACTTGACTCCTAAGTCAATATACTCATATATAGATGACCTAGTCATCGCAAATTGCTTGATAGATGCTAGAATTGGTTGTGCATGCCTTGTCACATATTTCATTTGCCATCTTATTGTGTGAGCATGCTGGTTGTATATTTTACTCATTCGAGGACATCCACTTGTTGTCTGATTGTTTGGTTTTTTTCCTTTTGCCAAGTGGATGGACAAGAATGCCTAAGAACCTCCTCTTGCTATCTATGCTTTTCTCGTCTCAAACTCTATTCATGCTAGATCACAAAATTTGATCAAGTCAGATTCGAACCACTCTGTGTGAGGAGCGCTCGGAGTCCCCGATTCGTCATAGACTTAAACTTCCAAAACCTCTTTATGATTCTCGGTCTGACCGATACCCTACTTTCGGTCCTACCGAGATCATTAAGTTGATCTAGGTTCTCGATCTCGGTGCAACCGATTTGAACCATTCGGTCACACCGAGTTGCAACAACTATATACAGTTTTGCATCTCGGTGCCACCGAGTTGTTCCACTCGGTCACACCGACAGGGTCGGGCTATATATAGTCACGGGCAAAAATTTGGAAATTTCTCTGAACCCCTTCGCCCGCGCGATAGCCTGCTCTGCCAACTTGGTCTCCGGATCGTCTCCTCGCCGCCAGCCGCCTCCAGTCGCTGGTCTCCGTCGCCGTCAATGGAAATTCAACCCCGCCGTTGCCGCCGTAGCGAGTCTCTGCCGAACTAGGGTATGGACTCGATCTTTGTGCTATTCCCCAATCCGATTCTTAGCACATTGTGATCATCATGATCCTTTCCACGTTTGTTAAACTTCTATCCAGTCAATGAACTCGTAGATTAGGTTTAATTCGAAAATTTTAGGGTTAGGTTTCCGCCGAAACCATCTCGGACCCACCGAGTTGAAAAACTCGGTCCCACCGATTTGGCTTATGCCATTGCACAAGTGAGACTCGGTCTAACTGAGAATTACTTATCGGTGTGACCGATTTTGGAACTCTGTGAAACCCTAGCAGTCTCGGTGCCACCGAACTGTGACTCGGTCTGACCGAGTTCACTAGTTTAGGTGCCAAAACTGCTTCGGTATCACCGAGTTTAGAAATCGGTAGATCCGAGATGCTTTCAGTGGGAAACTAAAACTAAGTTTTTGAATTATTCTCTTGCAAAAATCTCTGCATTTTGTGATGCTTATCCACTCTATCTCATCTATAACCTATTCACAGGGTCAGCAGTCAGAGTTTGCATCATGTCAGACCAAAGTGATAGCCAGAACTTGTCAGAGCAGCAAGTGCAGATGAGTGAGGGCACTAGTCCCTCAAGTTCCTCAGATGATGGCAGCAGGAGCACCCCTAGCAATCTGCCTAAAGCTGCCACAAGACAGAGAAAGAAGAGAACCTCAGACTCAGAAGATGAGGATTATGTGGCAGAAGAGGAAGCAACTTCCAAGAGAGTTGAGCCAGCACAGGGCATAAAACCAGGGATGAAGATCAAAAGGCCAGCAGGCAGGCATCCTATGTCAAAGGCCAGAGCTTCAACCGAGAAGCCCACTCCCATTGAGCCAGTTGCTGCTGAAGGCAAGAAGAGGAAAGAAAGGGTGAAGAAAACTGTAGCCAGAGTGCTTGGCAAGGCTTCCATCATGGAAGATGAGGAGGAAGAAGAAGAGGTAGCTGCACCAGCACCTAAGGCACCCAAGATGATGGGTGATGCCATAAGAATAGGGGCAGCTGCTTCCAAGGCCAAGCCAGCTCCAAAGCCAAAGCCAAAGAGGAACACAAGAAGCATCCCAGCTACTGAGAAGAACAAGGCCCCAGTGCCTGAAGCTTCAGAAGAAGAAGAAGAGAATGTTCTTAGAAAGCTCAAGCCCAAGATCCCAGACCACAACGATGCTCATCCTGTGGCTGAGGATATGAAACTCAGGAGAGATTCAGGGCTCCGTAAGTGGAGAGAAGCAGACCCATATGCTTCAAGGAGAAGGACTGCAGTTGACTACAGGTTTCACACCAAGGAGCAGCAAGACTTTTATGAGACAGTGCTGCTAGACAAGAAGCCAATTGTCTGTGATATGAGATGGGTTGATTGGCAATACATCAAGGACAATGAAGAGTACTACCCTGGAGTGCAGGACAGCTTCAAGGCATGTGGAGTAGAGGACTTTGTTGGGCAGAAGCTCACAAAGTGGAATGAGGAACTCATCATGCAGTTCTACTCCACAGCCCATTTCTATCCAGATGGCAGGATTGTATGGATGTCAGAGGGTACGAGGTACTAGTCTACAGTTGCTGAATGGGCTCAGTTGATTAACGCCCCAGAAGAGCATGACGATGACTTGGACATTTATGCCAAGAAGAAGATGGACCACAACTCAATGTCAAACATGTACAAGGAGATTCCAAATGAAGCACTTGATACGTTCAAGTTTGGCTCAGTACACTATCTTCTGTCAGGGCTGCCAACCATCAACTGGATTCTTAGGCACACCCTATTGCCCAAGTCTGGAGATCACAAGATGATCAGGGGCCACGCGATCAACTTGCTTCATATCTTTGACGTGCCACAGAAATTCAAAGTCATGAGCCTTATGATTGAAACAATCAAGAGGACAGCAGTAGACCAGAAGAGGAGCTGTGGATATGCCCCATAGATTCATGAGCTCATCAACTCTAAGATGGGCACGGGCATATACTTATTGGACAAGGAACACCTGCCCATCCGTCCAGACTTTGAAGATAATCAAGTGGTCATGACTGAGAATGAGCCATCATCTGCCCAAGCACAAGCCAAGAAGGAGAAGGCGAGGAAGGAGAAAGCTGCCAAGATGCCTACTCAAGAGGAGGCATCTGAATATTTCCTGAAAACCAAACAAGAGCAGCTTGGTTACTTGATTGCATCCACCCTGCGGATTGAGCAAGGACTAGCCACCCTAACTCAGAACCAGGCAAGCTTAGAGAGGATCATGGAACAAAAGTTCTATGACTTGGATGTCAAAGTGACAGAGATTCAGACTGCAGTGGAGCAGCTCCAGGATGACATGCAGGAGAGGAGAGGAAAGACTACAACTGATGCCTTTGCCAGAGTGCCACGAGGTCCGAGGTCGTCTGCAGTGCCAGTTGCTGACCCCAGAGCCACCACATCTGCACCAGCTACAGCCTCAGTTCCACCAGCTCCAGCGTCCACTTCAGCCTCGACTCCGACCACGTCTACAGAAGGCTTCGTCCTTGGAGTGCTCCGGACTCCACCACCACCTGAAGATCAAGCCCGAGTGTCGACTTAGCACTATGCATTTTCTAGGAACTTTTTGGTAACTTGTTGCCAAAGGGGGAGAAAATGTATAGATCATAGGCTTCGAGAGAGAGTGTTGCTTTTATTCTCTCTTGTTTTATTTGGTGGTTTTTCGAACTTTGTGTGTTTGATCATAAGCTATGTGATCATTCACTATTCTTGGTGATGAGTGCATGTATTTCATTCTCATCATTTTAAGCGCTCCACCAAGATGTATGTGACATGGAAGAGTAACCCATGACTCTAACTCTTTGTGCATTTGCAGTCCAAAGCAAATTTTAAATATGCACAAATTTAGGGGGAGCTCTTACTTGTCACATACTTCTCAAAGCGACGATATATTTCATGCTTATTATCATTTGTCGAAGCTTTGATCTATATGTTGTCATCAATTACCAAAAAGGGGGAGATTGAAAGTGCAACTATCCCTAAGTGGTTTTGGTAATTCATAACAACATATAACTCATTGAGCTAATGCTATTCCAAGATGACTATTTCAGGAAAGCTCAATGATTGGCATGGCATGGATGTGAAAGTGGAACCCTCAAAATGCTAAGGACAAAGGATTGGCTCAAGCTCAAAAGCTCAAGACTCTTCATTTTATATTTTAGTGATCCAAGATCACATTGAGTCTTTAGGAAAAGCCAATACTATCAAGGAGGGATGAGGTGTTGCTTAATGAGCCTCTTGCTTCATGTGCTTAGTGATATGCTCCAAAACCCTCAACTACTTTCCCATATCCACATATGACCTAAACCCTAAGCCAAACTCGGTCCTACCGATTGTTTCTATCCGGCGCCACCGAGTTTCACTTGTCATAAGCCACTGCCAAACCCTAGCAATTCGGTTCTACCGATAGGGATCTCGGTCTCACCGAGATGGGATTGCAAACTCTCTGTTTCCCTTTCGTAACTTTTCGGTCTCACCATAAGAGCGAATCGGTCCCACCAAGATTGCAGTGTAAACTCTCTGTTTCCTTTTTGTAACTTTTCGGTCTCACCGAAAGAGCAAATCGGTCCCACCGAGTTTACCTGACCAACTCTCTGGTTAGCTTATTACCAAACTCGGTCTCACCGAGTTTGTGTAATCGGTCTCACCGAGATTACGTTATGCCCAAACCCTAACCATATCGGTCCTACCGAGTTGCATGTCAGTCCCACCGAAAATCTCTAACGGTCACTAGGTTTACCTTTTCGATCCGACCGAGTTTGTTGATTCGGTCCCACCGAGATTGGAAAACTGTGTGTAACGGTTGGATTTTGTGTGGAGGCTATATATACCCCTCCACCTCCTCTTCATTCGTGGAGAGAGCCATCAGAACACATACACAATTCCAACTCATATGTTCTGAGAGAGAACCACCTACTCATGTGTTGAGACCAAGATATTCCATTCCTACCATATGAATCTTGATCTCTAGCCTTCCCCAAGTTGCTTTCCACTCAAATCTTCTTTCCACAAAATCCAAATCCTATGAGAGAGAGTTGAGTGTTGGGGAGACTATCATTTGAAGCACAAGAGCAAGGAGTTCATCATCAACACACCATTTGTTACTTCTTGGAGAGTGGTGTCTCCTAGATTGGCTAGGTGTCACTTGGGAGCCTCCGACAAGATTGTGGAGTTGAACCAAGGAGTTTGTAAGGGCAAGGAGATCGCCTACTTCGTGAAGATCTACCGCTAGTGAGGCAAGTCCTTCGTGGGCGATGGCCATGGTGGGATAGACAAGGTTGCTTCTTCGTGGACCCTTCGTGGGTGGAGCCCTCCGTGGACTCGCGCAACCGTTACCCTTTGTGGGTTGAAGTCTCCATCAACGTGGATGTAGGATAGCACCACCTATCCGAACCACGGGAAAAACATCCGTGTCTCCAATTGCGTTTGAATTCTCCAAACCCTTCCCTTTACATTCTTGCAAGTTTCATGCTTTACTTTCCGCTGCCAATATACTCTTTGCATGCTTGCTTGAATTGTGTGATGATTGCTTGACTTGTCCTACAATAGCTAAAATCTGCCAAGAACTAAAATTGGGAAAAGGTTAAGTTTTTATTTGGTCAAGTAGTCTAATCACCCCCCCTCTAGACATACTTTCGATCCTACACGCTGGATAAGCAACACAGTGCAGAGATAGGCAAATGCGAGCACTACTGGCCGTTGGATATCATCAACATTCCACCAGATCTGCCACATGTACAATTTAGAAGACTCCATGGTTGAACTTAAGCATAATGCACAAACCTCAAAACACAAGCACTTCTCCTTTGTTCTAGAATCTTCTGTATCATAATTGATTATTTTTTTCTAAATGAATTGCCATTATTTGTTTTTTACTTTATGATTTACTCCCTCCGTTCCAAAATAGATGACCCAACTTTGCAAAGTTGGGTCATCTATTTTGGAACGGAGGGAGTACAATGCACAACCCCATGAATCTTAACATTTTTATAAAACTTATTGATTTTGAATGAGATGAACTATAAGAACTAAACGAACATCTACATCATGCATATATGACTCAAAGCTTTACATGCTATAGTGTGTATTTATTCATAATTTGGTTTCGAAATCTCATGCGTTCAATACATGTGTACCTTACTAGTTTTGAGTAGAGTAGCAAATTTCACGCGGCCCCGGGTATATCAAAATGCAGGGCCCATGCATCATTGCCTTTCGGTCGAACCTACGTCCACAATTTTTTGTACGTACTATATCTCCACTGGTCCCCGAACCCAAAATGCTGCCTCGTTCCCGTAAAACCAAGCGGCCCACACATATTTAAGGCGTCGGCTCGAACCCGTTTACTACGACGTGGCCCCGCACGCCGTAGTACTCCTACAAACCCTACCGCCGCACTCATCATCGGTTTTCTTCAAGAGGACGAGGGAGAAGCCGATTTGTAGTGGAGGCGCTTTCAAAAAAAAGGATCTGTAGTGGAGACCCCTACCCTAGGGTGCCCTAGGTAGCTGCCGCACGCATCATTGTTTTCTCTTTTCTTTATGCTCTTGCGCCCTAGAGTGAAATGATGGTTGCTTCGTCCATCCAGCTTAATGCGGGAAAGGTGGGGCTTTGTGATTTGACCCCTCGTCGCTCATTTTCTACTACTGCGGCGCTACGACCGGGGTGCCTCCAATTCCAACCGCTGCTCCGAACTGTAATTTGGTGCATCGCACGTGGAACAAGACGGTGGATGAGCCACATGTCGGCCAAAGGGGTCCTGTTAAGTGTGTCGCCATTTCGTGTGCGGACTGACCCTGCTTGAGTTGCTACGCCAACACGACAGGAGCAGCCTACCACTTGGTTTTGCTCCTTGGTGAATCCCGACTATATTGATCTAAAAAGATACGTGCTGAACTACCCTCTCCGTCTTGGTTTTTTTATTTTTAGGCGTCTCGGTTTATAGGGCCTGCACGTAGTTCTAGGTCATCCATTTGACTAACTAAATATGAGTTACTATGTCACAAAAAGTATATCATTGGATTCTTAAGCGGATGTAGTTGTATTTAAAAGTCGAGGGCGGGGCTTTTCCTGCGCGGTAGGCGGCGGGGCAGTTCCGCCTAGTCGGTTCGACAGAGACGCGAGAAGACGAGGGAGTAGGCTGCTGCAAACGTAGGGCTGTGTGATTTGACAGCGAGTTACTGCTGGACAGGTGGGGCCCCGTGATTTGACTTGCCATTATCATTTTAACTGCGGCGCTACGACCGCGTGAGTCTCCCAGATTCCTGACCACCTCCATACAGGTGCCTCTCCCAATGCTCCACCATGTAGTAGAGGCTGGCTCTTGCATGAGAGCCCACTTCTCCACTTTTTCCTTGCCTCTCTTTCCTCCACATATGCAAAAATGCCATGTAAAGCGCACTATTGTACTTACTTTTACTTGCTCCTACAGGTGCTTAAGCTTGCCACATAGGCATAAAGTCTGATGTGGCAAGTTAATCAAGAAGAGAGAGACTAGTTTGGTGACCCAAGGAAGAAACGGTGCTAAGCGCGTGTACCTAGGTGAAAAGACAATTTTGAGTCTATAGCTAATTAAATGAAGCAAACTTAGCAACACCATTTCATTGGAAGAGGTCACTCCTTGGCAAATGCAATAAATACACGCGCTTAGCACCGTTTCTTCCTTGAGTACGAAGAAAGAGATAGAGAGGAGTAAAAAATACACTTATAGCCAACCTTGTTGTAGTATGAGTGACTAAGTGATGACTATGTATGACATGCCAACATCAGATAGCCTAACGCACCGTGTTAAATCTCCAAGGGCGCGACCGCGCGAGCGACGCGACGGTCGTGGTAGGCGCGACCATGATACGGGCTGCTGGCAGCCCTTGGATCTGAGATCAAACGGTCGCATGCTAAGTTGCTGAAAATTTGCAGAATAACCCTCCAGGATAGGATATTCACCCATAGGTCTAGAATCACGCCATGCAACCGTTCGATCTCAGATCCAAGGGCTCTCGGAAGCCCGTATCATGGGAGAATGGAAAGCCACTACCCTGCCGTTCGCACGCTGGCAGTTCGCTCCTACTCGTCCCCGCACGTCCTTCAATACTACGGCGGTTCGCTCCTAGTCGTCCCGTCCATTCACATTACGGCAGTTCCACTAATCCTAACCCTCCTCCCAAATCCATGGCGTCCCAAATCTCCACGATCGGCGGTGAGTACAAGGTTAGAACCATCACCGGCGATGAGTTCGACGTCATCTACACCCGTTCTTCCGCGACGGTGAAAGGATGCCTTTCTCGCTTCAGACGCATGTTCGAAAACTCAGATGATGAGTGGGTCGCTGGGCTAGATGTTGAGTACACCACAGTCCTGGGACGAGAGAAGGATCTAAAGGACGAAGAGAGGAAGAAGCCCGCCATGATCCAGGTTTGCGTACATAACGTTTGCTTGGTCTACCACATATGCCATGCCGACGTTGAGTGCCAGGATTTTAAGAACTTCCTCAAGGACAAAACAGTGAAATTCGTTACTGTAGACTTTAGAAACGACGAAGAAGTCTGTCGGATAGGCCTCGTTGTAGGCAACCCCTTCGACCTCCAGAAGAATCGGCTGGTGCCCTCTCGTCAGCCTTCAATGCTGACCCTGGCAGGAGCCATGGTTCATCCTTCGTACGGTAAACTGGAGAAACCTCCATACACGTTTCATCGTCATGCATGGCAGCGGAATGTACTAGATATAGACCACATCCACTACGCTGCAATGGATGGCTACCTTTGCTTCAATATCTACAAGGGTTGGATGAAGAGCAACAGCCAAGTGTGCGGTTCAAGCAAAGAAGTATCGGCCAAGAGGAAGAGGGACAAGGACGAAGTCGAGGACGTGGACGAGGACTCCGAGTAAGGTGGCAGTGTCGTTGCTCATGGTGGTTCTAAACTTCTAATGCAGTGTCTACCGGATTAGTTGCATAGTTTAATTTCAGGTGTGCTTAGTTTAATTTGAGGGGTGTGTTGTGCTGAGCCCCCAGCAGAACTATGTTATGTTTCTTCTCGTTACTTTAACTCTTCAGTATGTACATACTACTAGTATTTCTTTAATAGAATTTAGCACCCC
The DNA here is from genome assembly GCF_003073215.2 of Triticum urartu. Taxonomy (NCBI): domain Eukaryota; kingdom Viridiplantae; phylum Streptophyta; class Magnoliopsida; order Poales; family Poaceae; genus Triticum; species Triticum urartu. The sequence goes on along the minus strand of NC_053022.1, from coordinate 481,558,566 downwards.
AATTAAGCACGTACTAGCTTTTTTAATAGTACTATATGCATAATTTGGCGACGAGCGCTCTCTATATGTACCACCTTTTTTTAATTTCAATTTTTGCTCCATGGCGCAATCCATCGATAGTACTACTATACAAAAGTATACATTTTTTAAAAGGCTAGAGTACTGTTCATCACATATATAGCCAGTTAAATTCTCAACCTAGAACGACGTGCATGCCATGTAGCATAAACGGGTAGATGATGGCAACCGAAGTGTGAAATAATGGTGCTTCGTCCGTCTGGGAAAGGCGGCATTGTGATTTGACGTCTCATTGCTCATTACTACTACTGGGCCGGTACGAGTGGGGTGCGTCCCCCCTGCTGTTCTGCACTGTTATTTGGTGCTTGACACGTCGACCCGGTTGCTATATGTCCCACATGTCGGCGACAGGAAGTACAGAATTCATGAAAGGGAGCGTCGACGGAGGAGTATACTACAGAATTCATGAAAGGGAGCGACTTAGTTTTGGAAAAATCTGTTTTTACGGAGTACGTACCCACTAGGGTTTATAGGGCTCATCTAAAAAACATTCGTTTTTCCGTTTGATAAGTCTCAATTCTACTATACTAGTAGTAGTACCATTACATGTTGGATTTCGAGGTGCGTTAGATCACCCGACGCAAGCAGTGTCAAGAGGAAACTAACCAATGCATGTACAAGTTCATGGAAATTTAGTGGTCATTCATGCATTCGTTCTAATTAATGCCTCGGTAAACACAACTTCTTGAGAAAAACGAGCGTACTAATTACTTGTGCAAACTACGAAATTAATTCGACCACTCACCGTCTACCTTGGTTGGAGAGATTTTGAAATTGAGCCATAAACTGGAAAGGAGGGAGTAGTAACTTTTGTCTCGATTACTATTTGTGGCCTTGTATAGATGCAAAATGTATTTTTTTATAGTGGCCTTGTATAAGTAAATGGAGGGAGTACTAACCAAAGTACGTAGTAGGGACGAGGAGTAAACGGAGGGAGTAGTAAAATTTTCTCCTCGTGCTGCGAGCCACCGCGCGTGGGCGAGGGAGCAAACTTCACCTCATCCTGCGAGCCACCGCGCCCGTGGGCGGGGGAGACGGCGTACTAAGCAAGCTTCTCCTCGTTCTGCGAGTTGACGGGACACATCAAAAGTACTCCAGTGTATAGAGCCTTGCCTCTAAGGTAGGCCCCACATGGTTTGCCTCTTTTTTAATTTAACATAACGTCAAGTCGCAATTTGTTTGTTCACCCGTGGTAGACGATCCTCCCTCCACCAAGTGGACAACCAGTACACGTGCCAAATTACCACGTGGGCTGCCTTTTTCGTACAGAAATGAGCTCCACCGTGTACCCGCGCGGGTGTGGTTGGGAAAGAGACGGGAGTATCGTGCGCCGTGCGTGCACCTCTTCTCTTCGTGCACGTCCCCCACCTACGTGGGTGTGTGTGAGAGAGATACAAACCTAGACATAATGCGCCGTCCATCCCCATGCCTCCGCCCAGTCCGACCACCAGTCACCACCATGCCCCACTCCTCCTCACCTTATCTCTCATCTTTCTCCCTCCATTTTTATATACAAGGGGCCACTATCAAAATTACAATTTGCAGATATACAAGGCCACTAACACTAATCGATGCAATATTAATGGTGTTTGCCTCGTGGTACTAGCAAAGGAGGACATTAATTATCCCTTGCATGCATGCGGGAGTTTGTAAAAAAATGCATCTTGATGTTCCGTGCAATGCACGGGCATCTTGCTAGTCCATGAAAACAACACATGGCAAAATTCCACGGCGAAAGGGATTTGAATCTGTTGGGAGGGGCTGTTTGGATCTTGCCCGGGGTAGCCAAAATATTGGCGACTACTTCGCCATGGCCGGCACCGGCTCGAGTTCATCCTAACATTGCCCTCTTCTGTGGAGCCCATGCGGGGTCGACAAAGGTCCTCGCAACAAAAGGATCCGGCAAGACACCTGTGTACGCCGGCGTCGCCTCCGCGGTGGCCTTCATGGGACCCAAGCGGCGGCGGCCTCCCGTGTTCTACTTCTCCTCGATGATGGCGGCGGACGCGGAGGCGCTGGCCACCGACTCGTCGCTCTCCGCGCACCCGGCTTCTGTCGCTGCTTGCATGGCGCGGCCGCCGGCATGGGAGTCTCGGCCACAGAAACGGGAGACGCGGTACGAGGCGGCGGCGTGGACGGCAGCAACGACGCCCGTGCGCCGCTCCTCGTCGAGCTGGCCTGGAGCGGCGAGTTGCTGAACCGCACCGGCTTGGGGCGGCAACTGGCTCCGTCGGGCGAGGGGGAGGTGGATCAGCGAACTGCATAGCTCGTATCCGGCGGGCTACCCAGCCAGCTTGGATGTGGAATAACTACTCTTCGTAAGCCATTGTAAGAGTGGACAAAATGGTGGAGGACATAGGGGAGCGGCGGAGGTGTGCGATTCTTGGTCGGTGTTTGGCCTCGTTTAAATAGGAGATTAAATACATGGCGGACGGGAGGAGCTCGGCCGGCATTGCGTTTAACGCCGGCCTAGTCATGAACGGATGTGTGTCCAGAGTGGGTTTCTCGGCTTCCACATGGGCGGGTTTCATGGAGGCATTTGAATGCAGCACGGAGGCGTGTTCAGCCGGGCGTGCCGCGAGTGGCGCCCTCGACTCTGACCTAGGACACCGCGCCATTCTTCCACTGACATGTGGGCTCTTTGTGTGCATGGCATGCAGGTCAGTGACTCAACGCAGGCAGCGCACAGCAAAGGAACCTTTGGTGGGCCAGGGCGGTCAGAAGCGGGCATTTCATAAACCGATGATTGTTCATTGAGTGTGACGTCATCTTTTTCATGTAGATAAGGGCATGGTTAATAAGAAAGCCAGCTGCTGGCTATAAACCAATGCCATGTCACTTGGAGCCTTTATAATAGATGGGCTGTAAACTAGCTACTGGTATTTAATGCTTGCATGTGAATGAAGAAAAGAAGGCACATGCTCATTGGTGGAAAGGAGAGGCGCACAGGCTCACACGGCTGCATGCGGGCTGCATGCAGGTTCAATTTCTTGTTTCTTGCGTTCGAGCCGGCGATAGCTCAAGCGCCCGCTCCCTCCTTTTCTCTTCATTCTCTCTCTTCCAACTATGAATTTGATGACGTGGAACTGCTAATAGCCTGCTGACTGTGTACTATTGTACCTGCTCTAAGCCTACTATGTTGATAGCCCGTTCGATAACGTTGTGATTCATAAAGACCGCCTGCAAACATCAATGTTCTGCTTATCACAGATAAGATTGATTAATACCCATAACAATCCATGTCCTTAACAAAGGGTGCATGCACGTATAGGTTGAACGTTGTGTCTTGCGTCGTTGTGTTGTGTGCATGCAGGCTGCGAGTGTTGCGTGCGTGCAAGGGTATGTTTCAGTGTTGCATGCATGGGTGCGTACGTGCGTGTGTTCATGAGTGCATGTGTACGTGTCAGTGTTGCACGCCAGCATGCGTGCGTGTGTACGTGTCAGTGTTGCGACGCCTACATGCGTGCGTGTCTTGCGTGCGTGGCATGTGTATCGTGCGGGTGAGGCTACACGTCAGTCGACTGACTTTTTCATCTCTGGTCATTAGATTTTCCAGCCGTTGGATACGAAATCAAGGGCCTCCAGTTTATCATCAAACTCACCCCCCTAAGCCGCCAGCCACCACCGGCCGAACCGCCAACCCCGCCGCCCGCGGCCGGCCCGCCCTCCCCGAAACCACTCCCCACCGCCGGTCCGCCGCCGCACCGGCCATCCCTCTAGCCCCCCCCCCCCCGCCGAGCTTTTTCTCCGGGGATCCCCACCCCACCGCCCAATGAACGCCCCCAACCACCGGTGACTGCCAACCAGAGGTCTCACGACTTCGAATACCCACCGACCACTAATTTATTACCATTTATGTCCTTCATATACGCGCTGATGGGTGGGCCCTATGGTAATGTGCGCTGCTGAATGTGGACCGTTTGACTGGTCAATTGATCGTGTTATCAACAAATTACGGAGCTGTATGGTGAGCCAGTGACCGTATGATCACCCTAAAATGTACTCCTATTTTATTAACACAGTACAGACTCAAACTACCATTTCTTTCTTTCATATACGGGCTGACAGGTGGGCCCCACGGTTACGCGCCCCGATGGTGCAACACTAGTTGCGCCGCGTGGAACGTTTGACTGGTCAATTGATTGTGTCATCAACAAAATACGGAGTTGTACGGGTGAGCCAGTGACCGTATAATCATGATATGTATTTGTTTAACACGGTACAGACGCAAGGGCTCATATATACGCGCAAGCACTCACCGCTATAAGCGCACACACGCGAAACCCTACCCCTATGAGCACCTTCGAGAGAGTGGGCCAGCATATATGATCTTGAGATTTTACGAAGTCACCATAGGTGCCTCGTAGTCGAGTGGAACGTCTCCTCCCACTGAACGTACGTCACCGGAAAATACTGAAATTAACACAAGATAAATGCGAGCACCGGGACTTTAACCTTGGTGGGCTCGAGAAACCACTGTCCTCTAACCATCCAACCACATGTTGGTTAGCACGACAAAATGTATGTGGTGACCGTGATGAGCTTATTCTGAAGTCCAGTGACCATATCGTGCTTTCGCTTCAAATACAATGACCGTAAGTGTCGTCAACAAAATACGGAGCACGCATCAAATGCAAAGTCCGTCAGTGTCATCAACAAAATATGGAGACGTATCGTGAGCTAGATACCGTTGTACTATTGTATATGCTTATTTTCTTAG
>NC_053022.1:481539341-481552768 GCF_003073215.2 Triticum urartu | reverse complement strand
CTGTAAAGTCTTCGGTGCTACATTTATCAGACAGTGACTGGAATAATCTTGTTACACATTGGTCTCTGCAGCGTAAGGTACTGTCTATGATATCACATCACAATTTGAACTACATTTCTGCATTTGCCTTAAGTCTCACTTGTACGAAAACTGTTAGCAGAAGAACATTCATTCTCAAGGGACCACAGAATCTCGCAACTATACTGCACACTGCATTGCTCTTGTGAGTACCTCTTGCCCTGTATGACCATACTTACTTTCATAGCTGTTTGATTATGTAGCATCACTGCACATGTTAGCCTCGTAATCGTCCATTTGGTGGACATTATAAGATCCGTATGGACTCTTACATAAATTTAGAATCAACCCAATGCTTTTGAAGAGGTTTAGCTCTGCAGTCCTCTTGTAAGACTGAACGTCGTCTATCACTTTACTTACATTAAGAGCTACTCCCTCCGTCCCATAATATAAGAATGTTTTGTATAGTACACCAGTGTTCAAAACACTCTTGTATTATGGGAAGAGGGATTGGTTCATTGTGTAGCATTCTGCATCTTATCTCCCTCACCCACCATTTACTAAAATATCAGATCTATATTTAATCCTACCCAAAAGTTGAATACACAGACAATGCCAGTGTAGAAGTGTAGCCCATTTCTCTCATCAGTAAATTTTGTCCTGTAATGCTTGTACTTCCAAGGATTGGTAGTTGATTATATAGCATCAATCTGCATCTTATCTTCATTATCCTCTAACCCTTCCAGTATTATCATATCTATGATTACTCTCTACAAAATGTAGAGTATAGGCAATGCTTATCAAGAAGATTCTATGCTGAAATTCTTGAGTTATCCTTCCCTTGACATGGAGAAGGGCATTATAAAGCCGGTGTTAACTGTTAATGTAAGTCAGTCCTTCTAAAGCCTTTATCCTCAACTGTGTTTAATTTGCTCATACTCCCTATCATTTACTACTGTTTAGTTTGTTGTTTCTATCAAAATGCATGTTTCGCAAGAACCGTAAGTTCCAAGTTTTACTTGTAAAACCAAATTCCTTATTCATACCATGCACATTACTCAATACTCCCTATATGTATGCTTGTTTTTGTGGATCTATAATCCAGTGTGTGGTGAAGCAGCCCACGTTTGCACCTTGTCATCTCCTGTTTTATCTTACTGATGTGGCTGATGATATGAACAACATGCCATGCACATTAACCAAAATAGATACAATGATTTTCTTTGCCCTTCATCTATGCTTGTTATGTTGACATGGTAATCCAGTAGTGTGGTGAAGCTCCCCGCATTATGAACAATGCCAAATTATGCTATTGATATTTTGAACTTACTCTTTATTTTCTAATTTGAAATTGGATAGAATTGACAGAACACAGTTATCATCTTTGTTTATACACGTGCAAAACCTGTCATCTCTCTGCTTTGTTTCAGGGTGATATGCCTGATGGCATGCACAAGTCTGCTGAAGGCTGTGAGACAAACCCAACATATATTGCAGCAAAGAAGGCAAAACATCTTGAAGATAGCGAGACAACCCCAAAGTCTTGTCTTGATGCAGTGTTCAAGTTACTTGAGACTAGCAGTCAGACAAGCTCACAGAATTCGTTGTCTGAATCAGTTCGACTTCTTCAGTCCCAAGTTCTAGCAGAAAGGCATTCTGCAACTCAACTTCGACTTGAAGTCCTATCTCTAAGAAAGATTGCGGAGAACACCAATGAGAACCTCATTGCTAAACAGCTACACCTGGAAGCTATGACCGACATGCTAGGCCGGTCTCACAGCCTTGCTCAGCAGCTTGCGCAGCAGTTCCCGCAAGGCTAACCTTTCTTGAACTGTCTTGGAAGTGGTCTCGGTTCAGTATTATTTTGTTACGCTGCAATGGTGCCAGTTTTTGTAATCTGCTTCTTCGTTGCGCTTTATGATCACTGGTGGCGAACTTCGATGCCCAGTGGATGTAATATACCATAAATCCTTTATTGTATAGTGTAGGTTTATTCTAAGTTACTATGCCATAATTTCTTTATTGTATAGAGTAGGTTTGTTCTTAATTCCTACTAGTTACTGCACATCATTCACTATCTGAAAAAAATCTGATGTAGTCGACCGGGCCGAAACATTCGCCTCTAACGGGCCTGGTTTTTAGCGGGCCACAATTGGGCCGGCCTGCATCTTTCTTGGGCCCGAATGGCCATTGGGGCCTTCACACTTTGCGCCAGGCCCACAAACTTACTCCGGCCTATATTCGGCCCAAATTTTAGTTGGGCCTTTTGTGGACCCAAGCTTAGTTTGGCCCATGTAGCGTTGGGCCATTAACAGGCTGAATATTCTGTGGCCTGTTATAGCCCAGAAGAAACCATGGGCCTTTAGCAGGCCGAAATGCATGTTGGGCCTCAATTTTCACTAGTCGTCGACGGGCCTTCAGCAGGCTGAAATGTAGACCGGGCCTTTTTTGGCCCAGTTATATGACGGGCTTACCAGGCCGAAACATATCTTCGGGCCTTAGTTGGCCCACTTGATATCATGGGCCTTTAAGAGGCCGAAAGCTTAGTACAGGCATCAAGGCTGAATTATACGACAGCCTTTAACAGGCCCAAAGTCACACGTTGGTGAAACTGTTGCCACCTTTATCATGGCCGTTAGTGGGCCGGATGTCGCGTCGGACCATATATGGCCCATGGGCAGCACGGGCCATTCCCAGGCCGAAAGACACACCAGGCTGAAATGGGCCCATGTCTACATCGGGCCTCTAACAGGCCGAAAGTCACTGGGCCGTAATTGGGCCCAAATATTCAGCGAACAATTAAGTCTAGATCTAGCTTCAGGCCGTAAATGGGCCTTATGAAACAAGCCGTTATTGGGCTGGCCCACTAGTAACTGAGTAAGTACTACGGGCCTTTGACTGGGCCAGCCTTTTTAACCTATAGGGGCCTTTGTTGGGCCGTGCCACATGTTGACGTATCATAGGCGCCTCCTGTCCAATGAATGGATGACATGTCCCAACGGTGAGCCAACACGTGTTTCCTCTGGCCAATGACAATTTTACACATGGAAAATCCTCATTGGTCCGGGCTGTTAACGGGTTATCAGATCCAAAACCGGACCCGATAGCTTAACGGCGACCCATTACGGTGGATGCCACGTGTCGGTCACCCTTGATGAAAGCACTTCTATGACGCGCGATTTATCGTCATGGAAGTGGACACTTCCGTGATGATAATTTTGGTAATGTCATGGAACACTTCTACGACAGCACATGTATGACTATCTTGATTCTGTCATAAAATCGTCATGGATGTACATGCATGACAGAAAATGTGACCTACTGTGACAAACACGTATCATCACAGAAGTGTCTTTTTTTGTAGTGCATCCTACAACTCACTGTTGTGTTGGATAGAGCATAAACAAATAATTTGCTTGCCACCGTTCGTATCTTTTTGCTAATAATCCTTATCAGTTTCCTTACTTGATGCTTGTTCATGAATATCTCATTGCTCCATACGCAAAAAGGGTCGATGCATGGATCTTTGCCAAGGGCATATGTACCTACACACAACACATCAATATTAGAAGCTAACAAGTGTCTAGGCCTGGATCTATATGCACTACATTATGGAACGACAGGGGCAGTAAAAGCTGAGGGATGAAACTAACCTCAGCGGAAAATTCTGGCCACTCCCATTGTTTTCCTGCATAAGTAGTGGAAAGGCATGATAAGTACAACAACCTTAACATCAAAGAAATATAGCAAAGGTAAACAACATCATCTCAAAATGATAGCTTGAATGTGTTGGTTTCAGCATGCTGTTAAAGCAGATATAAAATGGAAGGGAATGTTACCTACAACAGGCTTAACAACCATCAAATATTGTGATTCAAACTGCTATTGTTGAAAATGAATAGAACGTAGTTCATGCTTAAACATCACACTGGATAAATGTGTAAAACTGAAATAAAGGGCATGTGTTAACTACACCAGGCATAACTAGAACCAAATATAGCCGTTCAAACTGGTATTGATGAAATCGAGCGGCACCGTTCCGACTTGCACAAAATGAACATCACATTGTGAATGACTAAAATAAACAACACATAAATGATCGGTATAACAACCAAATATAGCCATTGAAAACCGGACAGAGTCTCACTGCAACCAACCTAACAAGCAAATACAGATAAACAGGGCATATGCTTGAAAACTGGACAAATGCTCACTGCAACCAACCTAACAAGAAAATACAGATAAACAAGGCATCTTCTTGAAAACTGGACAAATGCCCACTGCAAACCAACCAACCCAATATAGATAAACAAGGCATCTGCTTGATAACTGGACAAATGCTCACTGCAACCAACCTAACAACCAAATACAGATAAACAAGGCATCTGCTTGATAACTGGGAAAATGCTCACTTCAAACCAACCTAACAACCAAATAGAGACAAACAAGGCATCTACTCACTATAAACAACCAAATATAGCCATTCATGGAACTGAAGTGGACAATTCATACTTAAACATCACATAGCCCTATTGAACATTACATTTTGCATATCTAAAATAATTAAACACAACACAGTTAAAACACTGCATGGCAAAAGCTACTACAACAAAGGGTATGGGTTGGCAAGCTAGAAAAGGTAATATTTGCTAATAGGATGTTGCCTCACATGTCATGGACGGGATCCTTCCAGTTGGAAGAGCACAGACCCATGGTGTGCTCTCTGATGTCACAGATGGGTTGTTTCACCTTGGAAGAACCTTTGTGGGTGCCCTCCTCGTGGTCGTGGCCGATGAGATCTGACTTGGCAATTGAGGATCCCAAGCCGCCGTTGTAGAACATGTCCTTCAGAAATGACAAAATGGGCTCGATGGCGTACAAGATCGCAATTCCTTGACCACGTGGCGGAGGAGATCAGCGGCAGGGCCGTCGAAGAGATCGACAGCGATTGAACCAGAGGGGTTGGGGATGGACCACTTAACCTGTGACATGACCCGTGAAGCCGTCGCTGTTAATGAGCTTGATGTCGTAGCATCTTTCCCAGATACAATAATACGCTAGCCCGCTGACATGAAGCCTTCGGCATGGCAACATAGTCAACTTCTTCACCGGCTTCCGTGGCGAGGTGTTGCTCAAGGATTGACAGGTCAGGGCGAACGGCGACCACCTTGCTAATGTCCATCAGAGAGACCATGATAAACCTCTTCTTGGCCGAATGCTCGTCAGGTTCCCCGGGATATGCAGTCGGGCTTAGGCTGCGACATTCTGGAGCAGGGGATGTGGATCTGGCGGGGAGGGACACCACATGCCTCATCTAAAAACTCAAGGGAGTGGGGTGACGGTATGGGAGTCACCGGGTAACCTGAACTTTATTATCTAAGCTAGGAGGAACAGGCCCACGACTACTAAATATTTTTCTAATGGTGGGTGGAGATGGTGGTGGACGAGGGAGGGCGACGGTTCAAATGCCTCAGCTATTGCAATTTTACTATAAGGTCGGTGCTGAAGGAGTGGGGGCGACGGTTGAAGTACGTGACTACTAAAATTTGGGTAAAGGAATTGATGCGGGGCTGGAGCACCCAAGATCGCACATGGTCCAATAAGAATATGCGTGTATGATAATAAGGAAAAGCGGCGGAACCGCCGATTTTTGCAATGCTCAAGGCGGGTAGTTTGTTTTTAGATTTCTTGCTAGCTGGCCTATCGCACATGGTTCGTCCTAATTTTCAAATGCAGACGTGGAATTATATCTAAATAAACTACCTGCCTTTAGCTTGCACATGTGGTGATTTTACAGCGCACTAGCATCACACACGGTTAAGCCAGCACCTCCACCTTTGTCGCGCTTGCGCAGTCGTGGTGATTCACAACACACTTGCATCGCACACGGTTAAGCCACTACTTCCAACCCTGCTCGCACTTGCGTAGTCGTGATGATTTCACAGCCCACTAGCATCGCACACGGTTAATCCACTACCTACACCCTTGATCGAGCTTGCGTAGTCGTGGTGATTTCACAGCGCACTTCGCACACGGTTAAGCCAGTACACTGATAACCCCCAAGTATAGGGGATCCTTTGTAGCCTTTTCCATAAATACGAGTGTCAAACCCAATGAGGTGCTAAAGGCAGAACAAATATTCCCTCAAGTTCTATCGACCATCGATACAACTCTACGCACACTTTACGTTTGCTTTACCTAAAACAAGTTATAAAACTATTTCATAGGTGAAAGGATAAGATTGCAAGAATAAAACTAGAAGTACTTTGCAAGAATAAATCTACGAACAAATTGCGAGATAATAAAAGTAGATATCTTTTGTCAACAAGAAAGTCATTTGTCCCTAGGCAATTGATAACTAGACAGGTAATCTTTCTTGCAATTTTACATGAGGGAGAGGCATGAGTAACATACTGTCTCTACTTGGATCATATGCACATATGATTGGAACTCTAGCAAGCATCCGCAACTACCAAAGATCATTAAGGTTGTAAAACCCAACCATAGCATTAAGTATCAAGATCTCTTTACTCCCATATGCAATAACCCACTTATCTGTGTTTAGGTTTCTGTCAACCTGGCAACCGGCAATAAGCAAATTATGAACGTATTGCAACACCTTACAGTAGGGACCCCTCATTTTTGCGCGAGATGGAGTGCATCATAGGGCAACACCATAATAAAATATACACTCAAACCAAACACGATCATCAATTAGCCCATAGGACAAAACGGATCTACTCAAACATCATAGGATAACCACATATCATTGGGACATAATATATAGTGTTGAGCACCATGTTTAAGTAGAGATTACAACGGGGAGAAGGGGTGTTACACCATTGCATAGAGGGCGAGAAAGTCGGTGTTGACGGTAGCAAGATTGTTGATGTAGATCGCCGTCATGATCCTTGCCCCGGAAGCGCTCTAGCGCCACCGGGAGAGAGGGGGAGAGAGCCCCCTCATTATTCTTCTTCCTTGGCCTCCCCTAGATGGGAGGAGAGTTCCCCGTCTAGTCCATGGCCTCCATGGTGGTGGAGGGGCGGGAGCCCCTCCGAGATTGGATCTCCCTCTTGTTCTCTTCTGTTTCGCGTTCCCCAGATCTGGCCGAAAACTGTTTCTTATATTCCGGAGATCCGTAACTCCGATTGTGATGAGATTTTAACACGATTTTTTTTCCGGATATAAGCTTCCTTACGTCCGAAGTAGAGACTAACTGACATATGAGGTGAGCATAACCCACCACGCACGCCTGGCCCTAGGCGCACCCTGGTGTATCTTGGGGGCTGTGGGCCCCCGTTTGCGTTGATTCCACGTCCCAAAAATCACATATATTCCAAAATAATTCTCCGTAAATTTTTATCGCATTTGGACTTCGTTTGATATGGATTTTCTGCGAAACAAAAAACATGCAACAAACAGGAACTGACACTGGGCACTGGATCAATAGGTTAGTCCAATAAATCATATAAAATGTTGCCAAAAGTATGTGGAAGTTGTATGATATTGGCATGAAACAATAAAAAAATATAGATACGACAGAGACGTATCAGCATCCCCAAGCTTAATTAATGCTCATCCTCGAGTAGGTAGATGATAAAAAAGATAATTGATGTGGAATGCTACCTAGCATAATCTTGATCATATATCTAATCATGGCATGAATATTAAGACACGAGTGATTCAAAGCAATAGTCTATAATTTGACATAAAGACATCAATACTTAGGCATCCCAACAAACAATCGTGTCTTTCAAAATATCAATGATAAAGAAAGCTATCCCTACAAAATCATATAGTCTTGTCATGCTCTGTCTTCTTGACACAAAGTATTTATCATGCACAACCCTGATGACAAGCCGAGCAATTGGTTCATACTTTTTAATGTGCTTCAGCTTTTTCAACCCTCATGCAATACATGAGCACAAGCCTTGGATATAACACTATGGGTGGAATAGAGTATGATGATAGGGGTAAATATATATAAGACAAAAAGGTAAGAAAGTCTCACATCGACGTGGCTAACCAACGGGCTATGGAGATGCCCATCAATTGATATCAATGTGAGGAGTAGGGATTTCCATGCAACGAATGCACTAAGAGTTGTAAGTGTATGAAAGCTCAATAGGAAAACTAAGTAGGTGTGCATCTAACTCTATAATGAAAAATTCCCACTAGTATATGAAGGTGACAACATAGGAGACTCTCTATATGAAAAACATGGTGCTACTTTGAAGCACAAGTGTGGAACTAGCATGCCCCTTATCTTCCTTCGTTCTTTCTTTTTTTCTTTCTTTCTTCTTCTTTTTTCTTTCTTTCTTTCTTTTTCTTTTGGTCCGGAGTCTCATCCCGACTTGTGGGGGAATTCATAGTCCATCATCCTTTCCTCACTGGGACAATGCTCTAATAATGAAAATTGATGATCATCACACTTCTATTTACTTACAACTCAATATTACAACTCGATACCTATAATAAAATATGACTCTATATGAATGCCTCTGGCAGTGTACCAGGATGTGCAATGATCTAGCATAACAACGATATCAAAAAATGGACAAGCCATGGAAATATCATGCTAGCTATCTTGCGATCATGCAAAGCAATATGACAATGAATGCTCAAGTCATCAAAACAGAAGCGGTGGAAGTTGCATGGCTATATATCTCGAAATGGCTATGGAAAGGCCATAATAGGTAGGTATGGTGGCTATTTTAAGGAAGATATAACAAAGCTTATGTGTGATAGAGCGTATCATATCACGGGGTTTGGATGCACCTGCGAAGTTTGCACCACATCTCGAGGTGAGAAAGGGCAATGCACGGTACCGTAGAGGCTAGCAAATTTTGGAAAGGTAAGAGTGTGCATAATCCATGGACTCACATTAGTCATAAAGAACTCATATACTTATTACAAAAGTTTGTTAGCCCTCGAAGCAAAGTACTACTACGCATGCCCCTAGGGGGATAGATTGGTAGGAAAAGACCATCGCTCATCCCCGATCGCCACTCATAAGGAAGACAATCAATAATAAATCTTGCTCCAACTTCATAGCATAACGAGAGACTATACGTGCATGCTTCGGGAATCACAAACCTTAACACCAATATTCTTACTAACCACAACCGTTTACTAGTACGTCCCACATATTCCATCTCTATATCGCAAAAATATTGCAAGGAATCAAACACATCATATTCAGTGACCCACAAGTTTTATGTAGGATTTTATGACTAACCATTGAAATGACCAATTCTTGTTGACTCTCTAAATAGATGTAAGTGAAGCATGAGAGTTTAGTTCTTTCTACAAAAGACTTGCATGTGCTTTAATAAATATAAGTGAATAAAAGGAGCATTCTACAAACAGCGGTTTTCTATGTGAAGAGAAACAGGCAATCCAAACTTCAAATGATATAAATGACGCACATGAACCATTCTATAAAGCCATACTCAAAAGATATAAGTGAAGTGCAAAGAGCATTCTATAAATTAACCATGGACTATCTCATACCAGCATGGTTCATAAAAGAAAAATGAAAACTAAACACAAAAGATGCTCCAAGATTCACACATATCACATGAACAAAACGGAAACGAAAACATACCGATATTTATTGAAGAAAGATGGGATGTCTTATGGGGCATCCTCAAGATTAGACGCTTGAGTCTCCTTGAATATTTACTTGGGGTTCCTTGGGAATCCCCAAGATTGATCTCTTGACTCTCCTCCTTCTCCTCATATCGACACCTCCTCGATCTTTGATCACTTCATCCACACAAAACTCAACAGAAGCTCAGTAAGATCCGCTAGTATAATAAAGCAAATCACTACTTTAAGTACTGTTGCAAACCAATTCATATTTTGTTTTTGCATTGTAGCTATTGTATTATAACTTTGAAAAATAATTATTTTAAACCGGATGATAACAATGACGCGTAAGCCACGCCCAGCGGTTGACACGCGTCCTGGCTGGGCCCATGCGCCGCTCCCTATCTCTGCCTTATCCCACGCAGGGGAAGCCACAACCATGCACTTTTCTTGCTCACGTCGTCTTCTTTACGCTAGCATGTCCCTCCTGCATATCTCTCTGTCTCTCTCTCCCTCTCTCCCTCTCTCTCTTTCTCCTGTTGCCACTCCATGGCCACACTTTTCTCTACTCTTTGCCCAGAGCTCCCCTCTCTTCCCGCCCTCTCTCACCACCGGGCGATGGAACGCTACTGCTGCTGCAGGAGCAACGTTACTGCTGCCATGAATCAAGGAAGTCTCGGCGTGCGACCACCGACTGCCATGGCTGTCGGAGTTGCTGCTGTTGCAACAGGGAGCATCTGCACATGGCCGTTGGAGCTGCGCTTTTAAGCAGCGCGCGTGGCTCCCTGAGCTACAATGGAGCACGTGGCGTTGCGACGGTGACCGCGGAGAGTGGCCGACGGGGGCGCTGCAACTTCGGCGATGTTGCTTGAAGCTTGTTGGGAGCACCGCAGGTGTTGCAATGGAACAACGCTGGGGCGCCAGAAGCATAGTCGGCGCTGCAATGAAGGTTCACCGGAGTTGCACTGGAGCTTCACCGGACGCCGTCGGTGCTGCTCTGGAGCTCTGCCGAAGTTGCAATGGAGCTTCGCCGAAAGCCATGGGTCCTGCGTTGGAGCTATGGTTGCGGCCACGCTTTGCTAAAGTGGAGCTTTGCCGGTGTGCCACCACCGCGGCGTTGAAGTTGGTCGCGTGCTTGCTGTGTGGTGGCTTTGCTACATTGGACGGCTTCCAGTGTGCTGATCCAATGGTTGACTAGGCAGATGATTTCTCTAGGAAATCATCCGGCTGATTCGTAGTGGTCGCCTATAACTTCTCCATGGCTTATACCACCGATAGAATTGATAGTTTCATCAAAACAAGCAAAACAATGCATCAAAAAACAGAATCTGTCTTAAACAAGACAGTCTGTAGTAATCTAAACTCTAACCATACTTTTGGTACTCCAATTCAGAAACATTAGGACAAAATAAACAATTTGTATATCAATACTATGCAAAAAGTTTCATAAACTTTCGACGTTTTAGTAAAAAATGTAAAATCACGCACTACAGCCAAAGTTTTGTTTTTGTACCGCACATACCAACAAGCAATCTAATCATCCTAAAGGAAAATCGTGGCACATTATTTTTATAATATAATGGATTTGTACAAGGGGATAATTATTTTTGTGAGAAACTTCCATGAAAATTTTACATTGTTTCCATGAGCATGAACACAAGTGTTCAAGGTCGACCCTCACTTCTCCATGCATCGCCTTTCAATTGCTTCTCTTTTAGAAAAAGGTTTACAGGTTCCCCTCTATATTTTTTGTTTTTACAATTTATAAAAGCACTCAACAAAAATAAATGACTCTCTAAAACTTCCAGGTTGTTTCCCTGACAGCGCTTTCTTTAAAGCCATTAAGCTAGGCATAAATTGCTCAAGTAATGGATCCACCCGGATCCTAGGTGCCGGGGTACTGATCCACGGCACCTATGGGACCGGCGGACCGAGTCCCTTTCGGTTCGGCGGGGGCGGAGGTCGCACGAAGAGCGGATCGAGGCGAAGCACACGAGCGGTTTACCCAGGTTCGGGCCGCACGGATGCGTAAAACCCTACTCCTGCTTTGTGGTTTGTATTGAGTTCTTGCTCGGGAGTGCGGAGCGCTACAGTACACTCCAGCAGCTAACGAGACCGAGCGTGAGTGTTCTCCTTCCCCCTTTCTCTACGTTGCGCACGGGCCTCCTTTTATATGCTCAAGGGGTCACCGACAGGTGGCAACGGAGACAAAGGGGTAAAAATGGAAAAGTGCCGCGGTAGGTACAGCTACCTACTACAGTGTATCATACCTAACCCTGACGGCAGGGGACAAGGGCATTAAATGCCCGTCTGTGTCGCCTAAACAGTGCAAAAAGGGACCGTCAGGGACGCCACCGCTCGCCACGATGGCAATCTTGTCAGCGCCGCTTGCCACCGCGCACCGCTGGCTGCACAGCCTCCCGCCACGTACGCCTGGAAGGGTCCCAGAGCGACACGTTGGTGGATGTGCTGGAGCGCGGGCACAAGAGTGGTGGCTTGCCGCGGCAAGCGCCTTGCCGCGGTCGTTGTCTTGTCGCGTCCGGGAGCTTGTCGCTCACCGGGCCTTGCCGGGACGCGTGGCGTACCGCGGCAAGTTCCTTGAGATGCCTTGGTTGGCCTTCCCGGCAAGCTCCTCTTGCCGGGGTCTTGAGATGCCTTGGTTGGCCATTCCCGGCAAGCTCCTCTCGTCGGGGTCTTGAGATGCCTTTGTTGGCCTTCCCGGCAGCTCCTCTTGCCGGGGTCTTGTCTCCTTGGCTTGGATACTTTGTCCTTGAATGGCTCCAAAGGAACCACGGAGGACCTTGGCGGTCACCCGGCAAGCCTTGCCGCGGGATGCTGCGACTGCCCGTGCACAAGTTCGGGATACTAGGGTACCCCTACTCTAGTACACCGACAGGAGCCCCCGGGCCTGGGCCATACACGGTGCCGAGCGCTGTTGGGCCAGGCCCAAAACAGGGCACGGGCACGCGCGGCCT
Source organism: Triticum urartu (assembly GCF_003073215.2). Taxonomy (NCBI): domain Eukaryota; kingdom Viridiplantae; phylum Streptophyta; class Magnoliopsida; order Poales; family Poaceae; genus Triticum; species Triticum urartu. The sequence goes on along the minus strand of NC_053022.1, from coordinate 481,540,184 downwards.
AGGTTACGCCGTATCTCTCTCCTATCCACCGCGCCCTCCCCGAACGGCACGCGTTGAATGCGGCGTCGTGGGAGAGATCGTGGGTGGTTTCTTTATTCGGAAATGCGGAACGTCCGCCCCCTCCCTCTTTATAAGCAGGGGAAACAGGGGTAGTTCGCCCATTCGCCGGTTGCTACTCCAATCTCGGAAATCTCCGCCGCTCCCTCGTCTTCCCAAAGCCGAAAGAGAGCAGCGCCCCGCCCCCCATCGCCACCAGCACCACCAACGCCGTCGACCTCCTCCACCACTTCCGCCATGGCTCCAAAAGCCGACAAGGGGAAGGTTGTGAAGTCGACCGAGGCGCAGCGGCTTGCGGCGCTGCGAAAGGAGCGGGCAGTCTTCCCCCCAAGCTCGCCGCGAGGGAGCTGAGGGAGAACTACTACCTCTTCTGGTCGACGGAGACGCGAGCGCATCCGCGCACGAAGGTACTCCCCGCCGCTTGGAAGAAGCTCCAAACGGATACCCTTTCTTCGCCTTGTTCTTCTACTGCGGGCTCTGCCCGCCCTTCTCTGAGTTCTTCTGCGACATCATGAATACACCTACGGATTCCACCTCCTTGACTTCACCCCCAATGCCGTTCTGACCATGGCAGTTTTCGCACATCTCTGCGAAAACTTTGTCGGAGTCCATCCCAATGTAGCCCTTTTTCGCCACTTCTTTATGCCCCGAGTAGAGAGAGGAGAGCCTTTATCCGGCGGAATCGCCTGGATCTCAAGGGCCGGCAAGAAGGACACTTATCTGGAGGGAGAGTTCCGCGGCAAGTGGGAGGAATGGAGAGCAGACTGGTGCTGGATTGACGAGGAG
>NC_053022.1:481526940-481538341 GCF_003073215.2 Triticum urartu | reverse complement strand
AGAAAAGCCCAGAGAATTTGAAGTACAGAAGATACACGCTTGTGTGAATGATTGTATATTGTACCATGGTGAGTACAAAGATTTCGTGCATGTCCCACATGCAAGCATGCACGATACAAGCGCAGGAGAGCAAAGGACAAGTACAAATTGGACGACGAGATCAAGACAGGAATCCCGTTCAAGGTTGTTTGGTACTTGCCTTTAATTCCAAGGTTGAGGCGTTTGTTTGCAAACCCTAGAGAGGCAAAGAGGTTGCGGTGGCATCATGATGAGCGAATTGCGGATAGGTTTATGAGGCACCCGAAAGATGGGGCTCAGTGGGAATTAATCGACAACAAGTTTGAAAAATTTGCCAAGGATCCTAGAAGTATAAGGCTCGGGGAGTGTACTGACGGGATGAATCCTTTTGGCGATATGAGCACCAATCACAGCACATGGCCGGTGCTTCTGTGCATATATAACCTAGCTCCTTGGTTGTGTATGAAGAAAAAATACATTATGATGTCAATGATTATCCAAGGCCCGAAGCAACCTGGAAATGACATCGACATTTACTTTCAGCTACTGGTAGAAGAACTGCTGACAGTGTGGATAGATGCGCCTGCTGTAAAATGTTATGATGCTTACAGAAAGGAGATTTTCGATCTACATGCGATGCTGGTGCACACCATTCAAGATATGCCGGCATTAGGCAACACATCGGGGCAGAAAACAAAGGGAGATGTAGGGTGTGTCACATGCATGGATAGGACAGCTAGCAGAAGACTTCCCAACTCGCGCAAAATAGTGTATTTGCGTCATCGTAGGTTCTTGCGGATGAATCACCCATACCGAAAGATGAAAGCTGAATTTGATGGTACGGCAGAGGCAGGTGTGGCCCCAAGACCCTATGACGGGGAGGTGGTCCACAACATGGCTAAAAAAATTAATGTTGTGCTTGGCAAGAACCACCCTTTGACGGTGAAACTAACACCCAAGGATCAAGTGTTTAAGAAGAAATCGGTGTTCTGGAAATTACCTTACTGGGAGATTCTACGTGTACGTCACTGCATCGATGTCATGCACGTAGAGAAGAACGTATGTGAAAGCATCCTTGGTACTCTGCTCAAGATTAAAGGTAAAAGAAAGGATGGTGACGGTTCACGGCTCGATATGCTTGCTGATCAATCACAATGCAAGAGTGAAGCAGAAGATGATGACAAATTCATCAAAGCTCGCCAGAGTTACAATTTCAGTACAAAAGAAGCAACACAGTTCTTCACCTATTTGTTGTCAGTTAAGACACCCTCTTCCTACTGCGCAAACATCAGAAGTCTCGTGGATGTGAGCTCAGGTAAAATGAAGTTGGGACACATGAAGTCACATGATTGCCACGTAATGTTGACACAAATCCTCCCGGTGGCCATCAGGAATCTGATGGACAAAGATATAAGAAACACACTCATTGACCTCTGTGATTTCTTCAACAACTATGGCAGAAAGTTGTAGATCCTGAAGAGTTGGATAATATGCAAGATGATATTGCAAGAATATTGTCCAACCTAGAGATGTTTTTCCCACCGTCATTCTTTGATGTCATGGTCCATCTCACTGTGCACCTTGTCGACGAGATAAAGTATTGTGGTCTGTGTTTCTTCGCAACATGTATCCCTTCGAGCGGTTCATGGGAATACTGAAGCGCTTTTGTCGGAACCGAAACCATCCAGAGGCAAGCATCCTACAAGGTTATACCAGAGGAGGTGGTTGAGTTTTGCACCGAATACATGAAACAAAGACCTATAGGTTTGCCCCTCTCTCGCCATGAGGGAAGGCTGAAAGGTAAGCCGGTCCTTGCTGGCACGCAAATGGCTGCACCCGGAGAATTGGCAGAGAAAGCCCATTTGACGGTACTGCTTAACAGCCCAGTTCTCATCGCTTATGCCGAAGAACACTTGGTGGAGATACGCCAAAGCTTCTTACCAATGGTGCCTTCATCAAAGTGGAGATGAAGGAGCACACTAAGAAGTACGCCGAATGGCTGAAGAATCGTTTGGCACAAGGATCCATCGATGACATTGCTACGTGGTTGGCACAAAAGCCATCACCTACGGTGTTGACGTACCAAGCATATGACATAAATGGATACATGTTCTACACTGAGGAACCTGATAAGAAGACCTCGTATCAGAACAGCTCTGTTCGAATAGAATGCATGACTGTAAATGAAGCTGATAAAAGGGTATACTATGGAACCATCAAAGAGATTTGGGAGCTTGACTATGTGAAAGTTAAGGTGGCATTATTCAGGTGCGCATGGATCCCTCTTGGTCAGGTAAGGATTGATGAGTACAGGAAGACCTGTGTTAACAGGACAATGATGGCATATCACGCGGACCCATTCATTCTTGCCAGCGATGCTACCCAGATTTTCTTTGTGGAAGACCCCTTGCATAAGAACGGCCATTTAGCGATGCATGGGAAGAGAAGGGTACTGGGTGTCGACGATGTTGCCGATCAGGACGAGTACGATGAATTTGATGAGTTGCCAGCCAAGGGATCGCGCACCAGTGCAACAGAGAAGCGTAAAATCATCAAAAACCCCAAGTTCATTCGGGGTCAACTTAATGATCCCAGTTCCCCCATGTACATGGGAATTAAGAGTAAGACTAGTCTTTATGCCTACCCTGCAACTTAATTCGTTCAATTTAGAACTATCGCGTGTACTGAATTTGTGAGTTATGCCCGGTTTTCTGTTGATGTAAGAACCGTTAATATGTTGACCTTGATATGCTGTCAGCTCAGGCAATGAATATGAACTGTTTTTTGTTGTTGTTATTATTATTATATCATAGAGGTAGCACACTCAATTGATCTCACTACAGTATGTGTGAACAAAAATATGCAATCTGGTTTGCGAATAGCACACGGTTCGTTGATGAAAGCCGTGTGCCGACCAAACCCCGCCACCCCGCCCATGATCTGAGTCGTGCTTTCTGATTGGCCAGAACCCAAACCCCACGGATCGTACGTCTGCACCGTTGGATGCTCCCAGATCGAACGGCGATCCTCATCCCTTTCGACAGCACATGCAGTTCCGGTTGTAATTTTATTTTTATGCACAAAATGCACGTTAATCTCAAAAAATGTCTTAAATATAGCTAACGATACCTGAAATGCGCCAGAAAATCAAACCCGTGGTATAATGGTGATTGCGTACCGTGGAAATTTTTATGAGGCCAAACGATGAAGTCACGACCACAGGAGTTTGAATTGACACGTCTCCTTTTGGAAAACCATGATCCTTCATGTGAGATGCTCCGGTTTGGAAGGAGCGGTCATCAAAACTTGTGCCAAACTTTACCAATTTTTTTCCACGGGGTCGTGAGAGCACGCCACAGGCACACATCGATTTTGATGATGTCCGAACTCCATCTGAATTTTCTGTAATTAAAATACCAACTAGGCCTACGCCAGTGGCCGCACCTCGCGGCCGAAATGTTTGAAACTTCTCCCCGCTTCTCGAACAAACGGATGAAAACTCACAAAGCGACGCACAAATGAATCTGTACACCTTTGCTAGGCTGATAGTAAGGGGGTATCATAGCTAGTATCATGCATGCCAACTAGGCAATTTTGATGAGCTTGTCATAGAATTAATTAAATGAAGAAAGAGAGGGTTAAGTATCATATCATGAAACCGTATCATAATAAATGTTATGCTACTATGTGTCATGCATGACAATATAAATAAAGTACTACATATGATACTAGCTACTCTATGATACTATGCATTAGAGCAAGTAAGTACACAATAGAGTGACATAAGACTAGCGACAATGGGTAGTAACATAGAATGTTACTAGTCTATGTTACTACCTCTATAGTGGGGAGTAACATATGTGTAGTAACATGCAACACTTCATTTATTAGGCTATAGACTCATCTTGCCTTGAGATGTGTGATGTTACTCAGACTAGCCACAATGGGTAGTAACATAGACTAGTAACATGCCCATGTGTTACTAGTCTATGTTACTACCTCTATAGTGGGGAGTAACATATATGTGTGGTAACATGCAACACTTCATTTATTAGGCTATAGACACATCTTGCCTTGATATGTACATGTGATGTTACTCATACTACTAGTAACTAGCTATGTTACTACTTTCCTCTCTTTCTTCATTTATTGCTTGCCACATCATCTACTTTATCTAGATATGTGTGATGTTACTACCTATGTTACTCCCATTGTGGGTAGTCTCATACTATAGTAAGACTATACCCACAGTGGGAGTAACATAGGTAGTAACATCACACATATCCACTTTCCTCCATTTCTTCATTTATTGCTTGCCACATCATCTATTTTATCTAGATATGTGTGATGTTACTACCTATGTTACTCCCACTGTGGGTAGTCTGGCTATAAGGAATAGAATAATATATATGTGCTTATTAGTTGGAGGAAAGAGAAGAGAAGCGGGCTCTTGGTTAGTAGAGCCAGCTGCAACATGAGACCCAAGACACTTTGTGAGGATGTAAGGTGGGCCAACTATTGATAAACTAGTACGTATATATAAAACTTATTATTGTACATGCCCGCTAAGAGGTTGGCTGTATATGACATGGCAACTTCTTATAGCCGACCCTTGGCTGTATTATTAACCATGCTCTTAGTGAGGTAGCTAGTATATCATAGACGACTAGCTAGTATCAGACTAGCCACAGTGGGAGTAACTTCAGCAGTAACACCGACTCCAACTCAGCAAACTTGCTTATGTGGCAATAAGTTAATGAGGAGAGAGATAGTTTCAGTAACTTAGCTAGTTACTGTAGCATCACATGTCAATGCAATATGAGTCTGTAACCTAAGAAATGAAGCTTTGCATGACACTACACTTATGTTACTACCCACTATGAAGGTAGTAACATATATAGTCTAGGGATATGTGTATGTTACTAGTGTACTACTCTCCATTGTGGCTAGTCTCATACTCCCTCCTTTCCGGTTTAGGCTGGTTGTAATGGTATTATCATAAGCGGTATCATGCATGCCAACTAGACTTTCTGGATGATGTGGCACACAAGAGAGGATGTGGTATCATATCATGATACTGTGTCATATTAAATGTTGTACTACTACTTTGTGTGATGCATGACAATTAGTAAGGCAACCTAAGATGTTAACTTATGATACTATGCATTACGAAGTAGTATCCTAGCTACACTATCATATATATGCATGCATGATACTACTAGTATATATATAATACTCCCCATTACAACCAGCCTTATAGGGCTCAATTCATAAATACGGTCATCTATGATATATACTCCCTCCGTAAACTAATATAAGAGCGTTTAGGTCACTATTTAGTAATCTAAACGCTCTTATATTAGTTTACAGAGGGAGCTAGTACTACTCTATGATACTATATATGCACTATGAAGGTACGTACGTAGTATCATACACTAGTATCATATGCATGATACTATATATATATAGTATATGATACTCCCCACTATATAAGGCTGGCCATAGTGGCCGGATGTCATGCACTCGGAAATAGCAAGTATGCTGATGTGGCAAAGAATTAAATATATATAAAGAGGGTTAGAGTAACATATAGTAGGTAGATACCGTATCATGTTAAATGCGATGCTAATTTGTGTCATGCATGGCAATAAATATGATATATATATGATACTATACTCTATGTATTACTATGCGCTATAATTAATTAAAGGTAGTATCATACACTAGTATCATATGTACTGTATATTCATGATACTAGTATATGACACTCTCCACTATACTCATGATTTCTTACCGTGGAAAAAAATTGGAGGCGAAACGATGAACTCATGTTTTCATTCGAACAAAAATATGATGTTAGGTAATGTAAATGTTTTCAAAGAGCACACGGTTCACTCACGAAAGCCGTGTGTCCACTAAACCGTGGCCGATGCACCCCCACCCCTCTGCCACGCGCGCGATCTGAGTCGTGCGTTCTGATTGGCCAGAACCCAAACCCCACGGATCGTACGTCTGCACCGTTGGATTCTCCTTGATCGAACGGATCCTCATCCCTTTCGAGAACACATGTACATGTTTTCAAATAGCCCCTCCCCAAAAAATGTTTTCAAATAGCACACGGTTCACACACGAAAGCCGTGTGCCTACCAAACCGTGGCCGATGCCCCCCCGCTGCGCGCGCGATCTGAGTCATGCGTTCTGATTGGCCAGAACCCAAACCCCACGGATCGTACGTCTGCACCGTTGGATGCTCCCAGATCGAACGGCAATCCTCATCCCTTTCGACAGGAAATGCAGTCCGGCTAGGAATTGATTTATATGCCAACATGCATGGTAAATGCCAAAAAATGTCTTACATATAGCACATGAGACCTGAAATGCGCCAGCAAATCAAACCCGTGGTAAAATTGTGATTGGTTTACGTGGAAAAATTTAGAGGCGAAACGATGAACTCACGTCTTCATTTCAAAATTAGTACGTCTTCATTTCAAACGAAATTATTCTGTTTGTGCACACGAGCGCTTAGAGGCAACCGTTTGCATAGGCCTTTCCGCGCGCGCGGCGACCGGGGATATTTTTCACCTTTTCACCTAGGCCGCCAACACCCCCCACGCGCCCGCGTTTCACTCAACTAGTCCACCCAATCTCCTTCGCCAGCTCCCCCTCCCCCAGATCCACAGCAGAACCCTCTCCGGCGCCGCCGTGCTCACCCGCCGTGTGCCCGCTCTTCGGCGTCAAGCCTACCTCCACTTGTCCCAACACGCGGCGGCCCGCGCCTCGCCGTCTTCGTTTGCTCGCCAGCCACCCTCGAGCATATCGATGCAGTAACCCTCGCCTCTCCTGTGGTCCGGCCGGGTTTGCATTAAGAAGCCTGTTAGTTACTGCTCTCCATCGCGGTGAGGCATATTTCCTCGCAATCCCTCTTCCAATTTCGTTCGTATGTTCCCAAATTGGCTATAAAATAACGGAGAGCGTATATATGTTCATTATCTACCTTCCTTACTACATATAAGTTGTATTTGTTCCAATAAGTTACTGCCTATTTACAGATCGCGGGGCGCCGAGTCACACAAACTTAACAAATTAGCCGTACATTTTCTAAATTATTGCATGGCATGTTTAGAAAGCTTGATACCAAGTTGTTAGTTTTATGCTTATCCTCCTTTCCTGAGTTTCGCATGTGTTCTCTGTAGATGCCGAGTAGCAGCGACAGCACTCATTCAGGCCATGTATCTTCATCTGATTCGGACAACCCTAGGTCTTCAGCAGATTGTGAGGGATCAAGTAGTCTTGAACGGGATAGAGCTGCAGCAATTACCCTTCCGGTCAGGACACGGAGGAACGCTCCAAGGAAGCCCACACACCAGCCTAAAGGTGTATATGAAGTAACCGAGAATTGATTTAAAGTCCTGGGCTCCAACTAAACCAGATAAAGCACGCATGAGGTTCAGGAGTGTGTGTGGATTTGTTGGCAGGGCAAGGCTCAACATTAATCTGCAGGGGTTTCGGAAGGCTGACACAGAAACACGGAAGGATAGTCCGGGAGATCATGGATCACTTCAACGTTCCAGAGCAGTGGAGAATGCAGGTGGAACACGCTGCACTGAAGAAGGCTAGGGATGCTTGGAGAAACTGGAAGCACGTGTTGTACAAGAAGTACTTGAGTGAAGGCAAGGACCCAATCCCCGCATACCCCCAAATTACAAAGGCAGACTGGGCAGAATTCAAAAGGGTCAGGGCAACTCCAGAGTTTGCTGAGAAGAGTTTCAAGCAATCGGAACTTCAGAAGAAGAACATACACACCCCACCGTATGGGTGTGGCAGGATACTACGACATGAAACTGATATGGGAACAGGAGGACAAAGAAGCAGTAGCGGCGGGTGGGAATCCGGCCTTTAGTGAAATCAAGGGCGAACGCGCCAGAGACTACTTGCGGGCACGTGCAAAGAGGCGTGATGGAAAACTTATTACTTTGAAAACGCACGTGATGCCAAACTGTATGAAGTGATGGTAGAGGCTTCCAAGATCCCTGGAAGGTTCTACAGGAACTCAGGGCCATGTGACATTCTGTCCATTGCTCTGGACACAAAAGAGCCCCCTGGCCGTGCAAGGGGTATAGGTGTTAATGTCCCGCACAAGAGGGCTTTCACACTCAGCAAAGAAGAGAGGCTCAGCATGAAAAAAGCGAGGAGTGAAATGAAGCAGAATGCATTGTTTGAAAAGTTGAAGAAGGAGATTTATCCGGCTGTTCGAAAGGATGTTGAGGAGTCAATGATGTAGAAGACTCTAACACTGACAGATAGCCAGCAGATGGGAGGGGAGGCGGGCATGGATGATGCTGCTTATTGCGCGACAACACTGCACAAGAGTAGTTGTGCATCAGCTGACCCCAGCGACACTGAGACTGCAGCTGCTCGTGATGATGCTATATCTGATCTATCTGGAATGAAAGACAGACTGAAGGGCGTGCTTACACATTATGAAGGTACATTAAAATGTGCAACAGCCTGGGTTTGCCCACCCTTCTTGGAAGATGGCCTCTTCTTGGACAATGTGCCATTGAAGTCCGGGCTGTGTGAAGTGCCTACGTGACTGAAGTAAAGCCTTGGATTTCAATGAATTTGCCTGAAGAAATGTCCTAGGAGAACTTCAATGAGAAGGACCTTGAAGAAACACGGTTAGATCACATCCAGTGGGCCACGAAAGGAAATAGAGTTCATTCGATGAGATTCCTGAAGCCCCCGCCAAGAGCAACCACTGTCATCCCTCAAACCGTGAAGCTCTCCTTGCCACAGCAGCTCTCGGGGCTGATGCACTGTGATCAGCCGACCCAACTTGTGGCGTACAGGCCATGTCATCCTTCGCCCCAAAGCCAGCCAGTGGCAAGCCTACAACTACTGATGAGCACCACCGGTTCAGATGCCGCCGCTGAAGCAGGGGGGGAGAACCAAGCTGCAGCACATGCTCAGGCAGACCAGCCTGGTGGAACAGACTGCTAAGCAGTCTGATGCTTCGGAAACCACCTAGCTAAGCAGTTCTGTAGTCCAGAACCGACTGCTCATCAGTCTGTCGTCCGCAGGCGCGTGATCAGCATAACCAATGCGTCAGCACTTCTGCTCAGCAAACCAACACGTTGGCACGGCCTCCTCAGCACACCGACAAGTTTGGCACCACCTGCCAGAAACCTGACATAGCTTCAACGCATGGTCAGTAGTCTGATGCCTGGCTCCTTACCCAGCAGTCCGTCATAGCACCGCTAGCTCAACGGTCTGGCATAGATAAACTGTCTCCTATAAAGTTATCCAAGCTCACCGTCTGCTTCGTAGTCTAACCTTAGGCAACTAACGTTCTTCTAGAAATGCTCAGTACCAAGAAGGATGTGGCCAAAAGGCTACAACCCACGACCACGAGGAAGCGACAGCGGGAGAGTGAAGAGGAAAGAGAACGATTGCCTCTTAACTTAAGCCACTCATTGCACAGAACCAAATTAACAGCAACTTGTTTGAATCAGGGAGTAATTGTCGGTGGGAACGACACCTATGGGATCACAAGAATCCCTACTACGGTTGCGGGGCGCGGGGTCGTGAGAAGAGCGGATCAAACAGATAGCACACGGTTCGTTTATCCAGGTTCGGGCCGCGGGATGCGTAAAACCCTACTCCTGCTTTGGTGGATTGTATATCTGTGTTCTTGAGCTAGCTATGGGGCGTGAGGAGCTCCAAAAAGCCGAATCCCCTCCTGGTCGCCTCGGGCCTCCTTTTATAGGAAAGGGGTTGCCACAGTAGCACCAGGAGGTGGAAAGGGAACAGTGATGAGGTTATCCCTCGCATTACATGACAAGGCGCATTTAATGCGTCTTGCCCAGGTGTCCTTGCTTTATCGGGGACGGGGGAGCCCTGTCTCGTCCGTCGCCGCTCCCTCTCGCGTCGACACACGCCCTGGCCAGCGGCGCCCGCGGTGCCATGTAGGCAGGCAGGCAGCTGAGGTGGCGCAGTGGTGGGTCTCCACGAAGATCTGCATGCCGCCACGCAGGTGCCTGCCCAGCTGGTTGGGTCGGCAGCTGCATGCGAACGGCGGTGGAGGTTTGACTGGCGTGGGCCTGATGGTGGCCCTACGGGTGTTCTTGGCAAGGGCCTTGCCGGGGCCCCGGCAAGGGTCTTGCCGTGGCGCCTGCTGTCATCCCCGGCAAGGCTCTTGCCGGGGGCCTTGTGGTCCTCCTTGGCTGGGATCCCGCCAAGGATCATCATCTTCTAAAGGGTGTATCTGATCTTGAATGTCTTCACAAAGATCTGCATGCCACCACGGGGATGTCTCCCGAATCCTTGCCCCATGGGGGCAGTGGACTCAAGGGTGACTCACTCCGTAGGTGTGGGGCGAGCTGCCACGGCAAGGGTCTTGCCGGGTTTGCTAAAACCGCCTCCCGCAAGGATCTTGCCGGGGGGTCCGCTTCGTCCCCTTTGCTCTTTGTGGTCTTGGTCTTGGCGTCGTTCTGCTTCTCCTGAGCTTCGGCCTTACCTTGGCTCACCTCCCTTGCCTTGCTCAGTGTGGTGGTGCCCGTGGCTCAGACTGCCCGTGCACAGTTATAGGGGTACAAAAAGTGTACCCCTCTTTTTGTACACCGACAGTAATATTATTTTTGACGCCATGGATGATGAAGAAGTAGAATTGTTGCTTGCTAAAGGAAAGCAGACATACTTGAAGCACTCAATTACGTCCATGGCCAGCCATTTCTTGTTGGCGGATACTTTGATGAGTGCAGCCCCAGTTGCCACGAGTTACATGAATATTGCATGGATCAAATGTCAGCAAGTTATCATGCTTTGCTAGTCCACTACAATAGAGATCATTTCCGACATGATGCTGGTTCCATCAATGTGAGTTTCGAGGACTTACATCTCCTCTTCAACTTCAACTTGCTCGATGCCACTCATGTTAGATGTCTGATTTTGTAAGTACTTAACAAACTCTAATCAACTTCTCCATACAATGTTGTAAATGATAAAGAGCTAACTACATTTTATTCCTCTCGGGGGATTAAACGCGCAGAGAAGAATAAGGGAGAGTGTGTATTTTATAGATCCTACATTAGCAAATGGCACAACATTAGATGGTAAGGACCGACGGGACTGGGCCATCAACACGGTCCTCCCTATCTTCGAAAACACCTCCCATGCACAATCATTTCTCTGGCCATATCACGAACGGTAAGTCAAGTAAACAACCACGCATACACTGATTGTCTTTCAGATTTTGACATCATTCGTAAGTTCATGTCTTTCTTAATATGTAGCAATCACTGGATATTGGTATTCATTGTTCCAAACAAGAACACAGTTTACTACATCGATTCTCTCAGAGAGTCAACAAACGCTCAGGCTCTTA